>NC_061513.1:130021899-130042050 GCF_022539505.1 Lolium rigidum
GTGGCGTTTGATGTAATCAAAGTACCTTTCCAGTATAAGTGATTTACATGATCTCATGGTCATAAGGACTAGGTAACTATGTATCGAAAGCTTATAGCAAATAACTTAATGACGTGATCTTATGCTACGCTTAATTGGGTGTGTCCATTACATCATTCATATAA
The DNA here is from genome assembly GCF_022539505.1 of Lolium rigidum. Taxonomy (NCBI): domain Eukaryota; kingdom Viridiplantae; phylum Streptophyta; class Magnoliopsida; order Poales; family Poaceae; genus Lolium; species Lolium rigidum. The sequence goes on from NC_061513.1 coordinate 130,022,064, forward strand.
TGATATAACCTTGTTATTAATAACATCCAATGTTCATGATTATGAAACTAATCATCTATTAATCAACAAGCTAGTTAAGAGGCTTACTAGGGACTCATTGTTGTTTTCATAACACACATGTATCAATGTTTCGGTTAATACAATTATAGCATGGTACATAAACATTTATCATAAACATAAAGATATATAATAACCACTTTTATTATTGCCTCTTGGGCATATCTCCAACACACCGCCTTCGTCGCCGGCTTCTCCCGCGGTGCTTCGACTCCCGCGCCTCGCCCCCCTGCGCCTCGCCCCACGGGTCCGCCACCGGGATTCCCCGCAGCCGGTCACCAGGCCGGCCAGACCGGCCCCTGGACCGGCCCGTCCGGTCACCAGGCCGGCCAGACTGGCCCCTGGACCGGCCCGTCCGGTCACCAGGCCAGCCAGACCGGGCCGTGGACCGGCCACGCCGGCGCCCAAGCCGGTCAGACCGGCGCCTGGACCGGGCAGGCAGCCCCTTCTGGCAGCGGTGGCAATGCTGGTGCCAACGTCCCTGCGCCTCATCCACCTCAGCACACCGCCCCTCCACCGTGGACCGCCGGCCACAATCCGTGGACCGGGGTCGTTCACGCCTACTTCATGCCCGTGCCGCGCGCCCCCTACCCGGGCATCATGGGGCCGCGTCCAGCCACCCACCAGGCGTTCTATGCGGCGCCCCATCCCACCCCGGCCTACGCCGCCCCGTTGGATCCCGCGCTCCTGACCGCCCTCCAGAGCGCCCCCTCCGCTGGGGCGTATGGTGGCGGTGGCGACTGGTTTATGGACACCGGCGCCTCCGCGCATATGGCTGCGCACCCCGGTAACCTCTCATTTTCTACACCCGCTTCCACTTCCTCTCACATCATCGTTGGCAACGGCCATGCTCTTCCCATTACTCACACCGGTTCCGTCTCTTTTCCTTCCACTTCCACTCCTCTCTCTCTACATAACGTTCTTGTTTCTCCTGACTTGATTAAAAATTTTGTTTCCGTTAAGTCTTTCTGTCGTGATAAACCTGTGACTGTGGAATTTGACGCTTTTGGTTTTTCTGTCAAGGATGGTCGTACCCGGATGCTCCTCCACCGATGTGACAGCCCCGGCGATCTCTACCATGTTGGCGCGGCCTCCACCACCACCGGCCGCCCACTCGCCCTCTCCATCGGTGTCGACCTTTGGCACGCCCGTCTTGGCCATCCTAGCTCCGCCGCTCTGCGTCAAATAATGCAAGGCTTCTCCTTTACTTGTAATAAAACGGATGCCCACTCTTGTGAAGCATGTCGTCTAGGCAAACATGTTCGCCTTCCGTTTAGTTCCTCCTCCACAGTCGCGTCCTTTCCGTTTCAACTTATTCATAGTGATGTTTGGACCTCGCCGGTTCTGAGTAATTATGGTTATAATTATTATCTTGTGATTCTTGATGATTACTCGCATTTTGTATGGACTTTTCCCCTTCGACGTAAATCGGATGTTGCCGCCACCCTCACCGCCTTCTTCGCCTTCGTCTCCACCCAGTTCGATCGCCCCATCCACGCCTTACAAACCGACAACGACAAAGAGTTCGACAACATCACCATTCGCTCACTTCTCGCCGCCCATGGCGCCGTCTTCCGCCTCACGTGTCCATACACTTCTTCACAGAACGGTCGTGCCGAACGGATGCTTCGTACCCTCAACGACTGTGTCCGTGCCCTTCTGTTCCACGCATCCATGCCCCCACGATTCTGGCCGGATGCCCTCGCCACGGCGACCCTCCTCGTCAACATCCGCCAGTGTCGTGTGCGTTGGTCCTACACGCCGCATCACCTCCTCTACGGTGCGCCACCCGCATATGATGACCTTCACATCTTCGACTGCCGGTGTTATCCTAACACTGCTGCCACCGCCGCGCATAAGCTTGCGCCGCGCTCTCTCCTTTGTGTGTTTCTTGGCTACCCCGCCAACACCAAGGGCTACCGCTGTTACGACCCAGTCTCCCACCGTGTCCTCACCTCCCGGCACGTGTACTTTGACGAGTCGGTTTTTCCGTTTCAGCAGGGACTTTTGGCGACACCTCCGACGACGCCCCCGGCGCCCGCTGGCCCTCTTGCGGCCGCGCGCCGACGTCTGACCGCGGCGGCCCCCTCTGCGCCGGCCCCGCCTGGTCCCTCGGCGTCTTCGTCGCCCGCGGCGCCCCCGGCGCCCCCGTCGCCCGCGACGCCTGAGGCGCCTCCGGCATCCCCATCGCCCGCGGCGTCTCCTTCGGCTGCCTCTACATCGCCTGCCTCGTCGCCCGCCTCGCCGCCCGTCGCTGCGGCCCCAGAGCCCATGCTCACCCGCGCACGTGCGGGCGTGCGGCGGCCGTCTACACGCTCCCCCACCGACCAGTACGTCTGCACTACGTCTCCGTTCGCCGCGTTTGCCTTCTGGGCCAGCGGCAACAGCATCCTGCCGCACGACGGCGGCGTACCTCCCAGCTGCCGACCCGGCCCAGCACCCGGTCGAACCGGCCCGTCGACCGGCCGGCCCGGTCACGACCGGCTCCCTGACCGGTGCCAACCGGCGTCGCATCCAGGGGCCTCCGCCCCCTCGCCCGGTCCACCGCCCGGTCAAACCGGTCCCTCGGCCGGCCCGTCCGGTCTGCAGGCCGGTCCACCCGGCACCCCTGCCGGCCCGTCCGGTCTGCCGGCCGGTCCAACCGGCTCCACGACCGGCCCGGCGACCGCTGCTGCGTCTTCCTCCGCTCCTTCGCCGGTGCCCACCTCGGCTCGCGCCGCCTTTCGCGACCCGCATTGGCGCGCCGCCATGCAGGAGGAGTACGATGCGCTGCAGCGCAATCGGACCTGGGAGCTGGTTCCCCGGTCCCCTCGCGCCAATGTCATCACCGGCAAATGGGTCTTCAAGCACAAGCTCGGCTCCGACGGTACTCTCGAGCGCTACAAGGCGCGCTGGGTCGTGCGCGACTTTCGGCAACGCACTGGCGTCGACTTCACTTATACGTTTGCCCCGGTCGTCAAACCGGGAACGATCCGCACGGTGTTGCACCTTGCCGCCTCTGGCGCGTGGCCGGTGCATCAGATGGACGTCTCCAACGCCTTCCTTCATGGCCATTTGCAGGAGCAGCTGTACTGCCAGCTGCCCATCGGCTTCGTCGACACCGAGCGCCGCGATGACGTGTGCTTACTTTCTCGGTCCCTGTATGGACTGAAGCAGGCGCCCCGCGCCTGGTACCAGCGCATCGCCGGCTTCCTGCATCAGCTTGGCTTCCGCTCCACGCGCTCCGATGCGTCGTTGTTCGTCTACCGGACCGGCAACGACATGGCCTACCTGCTGCTATACGTCGACGACATCATCCTGACGGCCTCCACCGCTGGTCTTCTTCGGCAGCACCCCGACAGGCTTCGCGCTGAGTTCGCTTTGAAGGACCTTGGACCGCTCCACTACTTCCTCGGCATCGAGGTTGTCCGGCGTGCGGACGGGTTCTTCCTTCATCAGCGGAAGTACACCCACGAGCTTCTCGAGCGTGTCGGGATGCTTAACTGCAACCCTGCACCTACTCCTGTCGACACGAATGCCAAGCTCTCCGCCAGTGATGGGTTGCTGGCGTCCGACGCGCCATTCTACCGCTCCATCGTCGGTGCTCTCCAGTACTTGACGTTGACGCGACCGGAGCTCCAGTATGCTGTGCAGCAGGTGTGCTTGCATATGCATGCTCCTCGGGATGCTCATTGGACCGCGGTGAATCGGATTCTACGCTACGTCTGTGGTACCATGGGCTATGGCTTGTCGTTGCATGCTTCCCCCTCGACGTCGACCGACCTCGTCGCCTACTCGGACGCGGACTGGGCGGGATGCCCGGACACGCGGCGCTCCACCAGCGGCTACTGCGTCTACCTCGGCTCGTCGCTCGTCTCTTGGTCCTCCAAGAGGCAGCCCACCGTGTCTCGCTCCAGTGCTGAGGCCGAGTACCGCGCTGTGGCCAACGCGGTGGCCGAGTGCACGTGGCTTCGCCAGCTTCTGTCCGAGCTCTCTTGTCCTATTGACAAGGCTATGGTGGTCTTCTGCGACAACGTGTCGGCCGTCTACCTCTCCGCCAACCCCGTTCATCATCGGCGCACCAAGCACATTGAGTTGTACATCCACTTTGTTCGTGAGCAACTTGCCCTCGGTCGCGTTCGAGTTCTTCACGTACCGACGTCTCAGCAATTTGCCGATATCATGACGAAGGGATTGCCGTTCACGATTTTTCCGGAGTTTCGCTCCAGTCTATGTGTCGGTGCCGACCCTTCGACTGCGGGGGAGTGTTGAGTAACATATTGTATAGGTATAGGTCCCCGTATTTTGTCAGAGTTGTACCTGTAATTGTACATGTGTCCGCATATATATATATATGAGCAGCCGGCCCTATTAGTGCTGTGCAATCTCCAATATCTCTTCTACATTTCGTACCCTAGCCGTGGCTATATGAGGGCTGGCACCGCGAGGGTGGGAGGGCAAACCTAGCAGACCACATAGCTACCTGGGCCAGGATCAGCGAGATGGCACGCGAAAGCTTCCCTGACGACTCCAACGCGACGGCGATCGCCATTAAGGAGGCGTTTAGGCGGAAGAAACTGTTGTGCATTTCCTTGGTTTGTGCATTTCCCGTTACGAATGCTGATCAGCAGCCTGATGTCACAACCTAAAAGGAACATATAAAACAGAAGATGATTGAGTACAAATTCATCGGAGTGAACCAGATAAGACCAGTGTTCTTCTAGTGCCAACGGAGGGTCTCGTGACACTGGCTAAGCTTTTTTTTTTTTTTTTTTTTTTTTTTTTGAATACGTACGCCCAAAGGCATACGCTACTTGTATTTATACGTCAAGGAAACAGATACATAGTACAGACACGTACAAATACGTAGAAAACAAAGGAAGGATATGGCCTGGTCTGCAACCGCCAACAAAATACAGAGAAGACCTGAAGAAAAAGAAAATATAGATCCAAGCATTCCGTCTTCTCTGCAACTTCCATCGCCACCGTGAGCCAATCCCCTGCTTCGTTGCCGGAGCTGCCGGAGTAGAGAATGGAACACCCGGTAGCAGCACCCCAGGAACTGAAGAAGTCCCTCGCACAAAGGCTTTCTCGAGCCGCAGTAAACACCTACTCCATCGAGCAGGATGAGCTCCTGTAAGTCGCATCGGCCGGAGACGTCCTCCATCCCGGAGGAGCTCCCCGAACCTCTCCAGCTCCGGATCTGGGGACACATCCAGTGACCCTTCGAGGAGCAGCCAGATCCACCTGCCACAACCGCGAACCAACGACCGCCATCTTCTTCCCAGGGGAGTGCGCCGTCGCATGTGCGAAAAGCCACGGGCAGCCACCCACGAACTCCAAAACCAGGGCGCCGAGGAGCTGTACCGACAGATCCAGAACGCCCCGCCCTCACCAGCCCGCCAACGCCGCCGGAGCTGACGTCGCTAGCACGAGGAAAGAGCCGGAGGGACTTATTCGTATGCGGCGGTGCCATCCTCGCCTCGCCGCCGCCGCCAAGAAGCTGAAAACTAGATAAAACTAGTACTACTACCCCCAACCGGACGGAGGACCGAGTTCCCCAACACCTGCCGGCGCCTAAACGGCGCTCGGAGGCGACGGGGAACCGCGGCCTCGCCGGCGGTGGGCACCTACACCTACCTCGCCCCCTTTTCGCCTTTTCCTGTAGCAGCGAGATGTTTCGAGAGGGGACGGGACAAGTCTCCAATATCTGTGACACTGGCTAAGCTAAACCAGAAAAAAGGCTCAGACATGCCGCCAGGCGGCCTCAGCGATCCGCAAACGATGTCCAAGTGGAAGGAGGTTGTTCAAAAAAAAAGTGGAAGGAGGTCCGTGAGAGCTTGTTCAAATCCTCAAGGATGGCTTACAGCGACACGCGTGCGCAGCTCTCGGAAAGCTCTTCCGTGAAACCTCGGTGCATATGTTTCTAGATTTCCCAGCTCTGGCAGATCAGTTGCACAAGTGGCACGCGAGTATGCATCTTATTCTACTCCCTGCTTCATCGCTTGAGTGGTTGCTTACCAAACGTGTGCCTGAATAATTTTTTAATCCATATTCTGAACTGTGCAAATTGCATTCGTTTCTGCACACTAGTTTTGCAAGTGGTTGCCTTCTTTAAACAGGGTGAATTCGTCATGCTGTAACAGAATTTGGTCGCCAATACAGCATCTGTTGAAAATATTGTCAACAACCTTGCTGTGAGCCAACTACCTTCATATTTCTGCAGACAAGTTTATTGCTTCTGGCCCTTTCATTTCTTTTCCTTTTTCTCAAGTGGTTGTGGTGACTCTCCAGGTGCAAGGCCAGCGAATATGTGTAGTGGACTAGTTTAGCTGGCTACCTCTAGAACCCTAAACTGATTTATCTTTGGCAGGCAGTGCGAGTGTGCCACCCAACTCAACCGTGTTAGGTGGCGTCCAGAGTCAACATTCCATAACCAGAACAATCTTTCTGCTTAACGGTCTGAACACTCAAGATATCAATCAGCTGAGCAGCAACAAACCCGTGCATATGTAAGCCGTGCGGTCGCCACATTTTGCTCACTCATGACCTCACCTTTAGATATATCGTGTCACGTGGGGATCCAAACCAATGTGGTTACCTGCAATACCTGTCTCGCATTTTTTCCGTCATGGAACTTTCTCAATTAAGAATGGAGCTCGGATACAGTTCTGGGAGGATGCTTGGTTAGACAATGCACCCCTAAGTGAACAGTATCCTGCATTGTATAGTATAGTTCGTCGCAAAGGAGATACCATTGTCACAGTAATGGCTACCTCTCCCCCGAATGTGACGTTCAGACGAGTTTTGCAAGGACAAAGGCTTTTGGCATGGAATACCTTAATTCAAAGGTTGGGGTCTATCACCTGAACCAGATGAATTCAGGTGGAATTTACATGTAGATGACTCATTCTCCGTCAAATCTTTATACAGTGGCATACTTCATTCTGATTTACCAGTTGATAATAATAAGAAAATTTGGAAGATGAAGATACCATTAAAAATAAAAATATTTGGATGGTATCTTCGTCGAGGTGTCATCCTCACCAAAGATAATCTTGTTAAGCGGAATTGGCACGGAAGTACTCGATGTGTTTTTTGTCATCACGATGAAACTATTAAACATCTTTTCTTCCAGTGCCAATTTGCGAGATCTATTTGGTCTATCATCCAAGTAGCGTCTACCCTGATGTCTTTGGCAATTGGCTTCATGGTATAGATCCAAGATTTAAGTTGCTTCTTAGGGTGGGGGCGCTAGCAGTTATCTGGGCGCTTTGACTGAGTAGAAATGACAAGATTTTTAATAATAAAAATTGCTCCTTATTGCAGGTCATCTACAGATGTACAGGTATTCTCCGTTTGTGGTTGCCTCTTCAGCGCATGGAGAATCGAGACCTATTTACGGAGGTCTGTACACGGTTGGAGGCTACGGCGAGGGATACTTTTTCCCTACATGGGTGGCAGCATAGTCTACGGATTGAAGCCCCACCCACACCTTAGGCGTTATATGATGCATCGTTCCGATATGTATTCCGCCTAGTTCTTTTTTAGTTTGACATCTTTTTGGACTTAAGACTCATAAACGGTTGTGTGCATCCTGGTTATGCAGATCTTTGGATGTAATTGCTTCTAAAAAGTAATAAAGCATCCTTTATCGAAAAAAACTTGTCTCGCATTTCCACGCGATCGGTAAGAAGCCGGGATTTTACGGTTACCTTGGTTACCAGTTACTGGAGAAAACTGTATTGAATATAAATATAGTGCCTAGCATCTTTCCATCAGGTTGGTCTTTAGAAAGCTTGGCTAGTGCATCAATCTGATATGGTATTAGAGCGACGTTAAGACCTTGCTCACACAGTATTAAAAACAAAACAAAAAAAGGCTCTACATTATGTGCACTGAATCCATGCTAAGGACTAAATAGTCTACTGTGAGGGGAGTGTTTAATATAAATATAAATATAGTATCTAGCCTCTCTCCATCAGAAAAATGTCTTCTAGTGCATCAATCCTATAAATCGTTCGATAAGTATTCAAATACCAGACGAGATTCTCAAACAATATTTAAATTTCAAACTCAATATTATCTAATGTTTAGATGAGAAGGATTCGGAAATCTCGGACATATAAGTTGGGGCATATCGGCTCGTGAATGAAGTTGAGTCATATTATCATATTTACTTGAAAATTGAAAAGAGTGTATGGAATATATCGAATTTATCACGGTCGATGACAAGTCCTCTATACAATGATTCCAAAACATTTACATGACATGCGTGGCACACCAGGATCAGACTGACTGCCCGGACCCACATGTCAAAAATGCTCTAAATCTTTAAGAGGCCAGGGCAAAAAGGCAAAACTTTCACAAAATGGGGTAATTTGGATGAAAATTTACTAAATTTGGGTAATTAGTGTCACAAATGATAAATGAGGGGGTAAAAACTGTTAACTCAAATAAAAATAAGTTGGGGCATATTTATAGCTTAGGGAAATACATATGGTTTACGTTTAACTAACCAATTAGGCCAAGTTCAAACCAAATTCAATGGATCGAGATTGTTTGCTCAATAGATTCATTTACCGTAGAGGCTGGAAATTCCGATTATCATTCAGCTAGTTCATAAAACGGGTTTGGATACGTGTGAACCTGCGACATTTCGTTGTGAAACAATGAACCTGCCACTTATTTTCATTTTTCGACAAAGACCACTTATTTTCATGAAGCCGAGCTAGTGTGTTTCTGATGATTGGCTTGTTGCAGCAGGGTTTTTTTTTTTTGTTCGAGAGGAGAATTAGCGTGTTTCCGATGTAAATCACTTTCTTATCGACAGTTGGGTGGTGCTAATAATGTGCAGTAGGTAAACGTGGTTGTAGCACATGGTGCTGCTTGACGCCCGCTGTGACGCACGCACACCCTCTGGTCCGCCGCCATACATACTCCGTACATGACTACATGTCTTCGGGTTTCGTCTCGCCTTGCTCAGCTTCAGATCAGAGAGTGGACGGACAATGGACACTCCCAGAGAGGAGTGCGCATCCGAGCAGCATACACCATTGCCAGCGCAGGTGCATGCACTTGAGGATAAACCTGACTAGTGGGTCCAGGATGAGTAAACAAAAATCTTGACCAGAGACAAACACCCGGGCTTGTTTTTGCCTGGTTGTCATGGTCAGTCTGCCGTGTCGAACTGCTGCTTCGGTCACTCTACACGCTACACTGCGTTAGTGCTTACGCATCCAGTAACAAAGGCCAGGAAATCATACCAAACCTTGAAACAAAAAAGAAATGGAAGATACTAGATCCGTCCTGCTTCACTGATCGGATGACCATAACTTTTAGAGTTGGACGGCGACGTGCCCCGCTAGCGCAACCAACAGGATCCGCAGGCAGTTTCCTAATTGAGCTCGTGCCTTTTTACACATCGTGGACCGACGGCAGCTTGCTCGATCGAGTCTTCTTCTCTGTGCATGCATGCTGCTCTTGTTTTGTCCTTGGTCTTTCAGTCAATTGAGGTATGAAAAGCAAGGACCTACTAAGGATAGTCTCTCTAAATTTAAACACCAGGTCGCACTTGGACCTTCGAGCGCAGAACGAGATATGCGTGCCTGACTTTCACTGCACTGTGTTCTACAAACATATGGACGAGCAATGTCAAGGACACCTAGAGCTCATAACAGGCAGATCTGAGAGTTCGGGACATGCTCTGTTTTATGGGTCAGGGAGACCCGGCTGACGTAGTTTTTTCTGCTCCGTCATAGATGCCGTGGTGATTAATGCTTGCGCCAGCTTCATGCGCCACCGTCGGTTCCCATGCATGCTCCGTCGATTCCCGCGCGTAGCCTTTGTTTCCCGTCGTGGATGTGGCTATATGAGGGATGCCACCGGGGTGAGAGGGGAAACCCTAGCAGACCGCAACGATACCTATCTGCGGTGACCTAACATACTATTACATGTTGTAGTACGCAAGAGGTTGATATAACATCAATGAAGTACCGTTTCACTAGTACTACATTTCTCAAAATAGTACAACCGAAATATTGTGGGTCCAAAGTATGTCTACAAAATTACAACTCCTATTCTTTCTCAAAGATCAACAGAGACTCCTAATTCTACAAATAAAACTTCAGAAGATCAACTCGTAGACTAGATTTATCACTAGCTCTATCTATAGAGATACTAAGCTTGCTAATGAAAGATGTTCTAGGATTAGGTAATTGATTCTCTCGTATTGCTAGTCTATGTTTACACCATGATATATATAGTAAAAGCTAACTTCATTGACTTTACTGACTAAAAATCCTGAAAGCCCAAACTTCCAACACATTTGAGCACATCCATATTTTCCCATAAAACCGTCTGGTTTCGGAGGGAGCGGCGCGAAGTTTTTATTCTATGTTGACATCAGGTGACTTTTTGGTTCATGGTGAAGTTAGAAGAAGGAATATCATGAAGGCCAGATTGGTGGGCTGGCTAAAGGAGGTTCGAGTCTCCGTGATACTGAGGGATCTGCCTGGTGTTCCGAGCTCTGTGGCATGCATGTGGGGGCGACAGCACAGAGGAAGTTCAGAGTCTTACCTCTCAGGATGAAAACCCAAGGTCTAGCCTTAACTGGTTGTGCATGGCAATGTTCTTGTTGGAGCATTGTTTTGAGAGTGAAGACTATCTTCCGGGTGAAAACCTAAGACCTTTGGTCGAGCGACGACGGCGCTGGTGCACTGTTCCCTTCTTGGAGGCGTCACTTTTGGAGAGTCTGTACTCCAGGTGTTGTCACGGTGGTGGTTGTATTGCTGTTGCTAGGTCTAGAAGGTTGTAGCTGTTGGAGATATGCCCAAGAGGCAATAATAAAAGTGGTTATTATATATCTTTATGTTTATGATAAATGTTTATATACCATGCTATAATTGTATTAACCGAAACATTGATACATGTGTGATATGTAAACAACAAAGAGTCCCTAGTATGCCTCTTAACTAGCTTGTTGATTAATGGATGATTAGTTTCATAATCATAAACATTGGATGTTATTAATAACAAGGTTATATCATTGTAGGAATGATGTAATGGATACACCCATATTAAGCGTAGCATAAGATCTCGTCATTAAGTTATTTGCTATAAGCTTTCGATACATAGTTACCTAGTCCTTATGACCATGAGATCATGTAAATCACTTATACCGGAAAGGTACTTCGATTACACCAAACGCCACTGCGTAAATGGGTGGTTATAAAGGTGGGATTAAGTATCCGGAAAGTATGAGTTGAGGCATATGGATCAACAGTGGGATTTGTCCATCCCGATAACGGATAGATATACTCTGGGCCCTCTCGGTGGAATGTCGTCTAATGTCTTGCAAGCATATGAATAAGTTCATAAGAGACCACATACCACGGTACGAGTAAAGAGTACTTGTCAGAGACGAGGTTGAACAAGGTATAGAGTGATACCGAAGATCAAACCTCCGACAAGTAAAATATCGCGAGACAAAGGGAATTGGTATTGTATGTGAATGGTTCATTCGATCACTAAAGTCATCGTTGAATATGTGGGAGCCATTATGGATCTCCGGATCCCGCTATTGGTTATTGGTCGGAGTGAGTACTCAACCATGTCCGCATAGTTCACGAACCGTAGGGTGACACACTTAAAGTTGGATGTTGAAATGGTAGTATTTGAATATGGAATGGAGTTCGAATATTTGTTCGGAGTCCCGGATGAGATCCCGGACATCACGAGGAGTTCCGGAATGGTCCGGAGAATAAGATTCATATATAGGATGTCATTTTATGTGAATTAAAATGTCGCGGAAGGTTCTATGGAAGGTTCTAGAAGGTTCTAGAAAAGTCCGGAAGAAACCACCAAGGAAGGTGGAGTCCACATGGGACTCCACCTCCATGGCCGGCCAACCCTAGTGGGGGAGGAGTCCCAAGTGGACTCCCCCTTAGGGGGCCGGCCACCCCCCCATATGGGAGGTGGAACTCCCACCTTTGGTGGGAGTCCTAGCTTGGCTAGGTTTCCCCTCTTTTTGGAAGGATTTGGTTCGGGTCTTATTCGGAGACTTGGAGACCAACTCTTGGGGATCCACCTATATAATGAGGGGCCAAGGGAGGGGGCCGGCCACCCCAAGACCACAACCTGGCCGCCCCTTGAGTGGCCGGCCACCCCCTCCCAAACCCTAGCCGCCCCCTCTCCTCCATAGCTCCCGCGTGCTTTAGCGAAGCTCCGCCGGAGTTCTCCACCGCCACCGACACCACGCCGTCGTGCTGTCGGATTCAAGAGGAGCTACTACTTCCGCTGCCCGCCGGAACGGGAGGTGGACGTCGTCTTCATCAACAACCGAACGTGTGACCGAGTACGGAGGTGCTGCCCGTTCGTGGCGCCGGAACCGATCGTGATCAAGATCTTCTACGCGCTTTTGCAAGCGGCAAGTGAACGTCTACCGCAGCAACAAGAGCCTCATCTTGTAGGCTTTGGAATCTCTTCAAGGGTGATACTCGATACCCCCTCGTTGCTACCGTCTTCTAGATTGCATCTTGGCTTGGATTGCGTGTTCGCGGTAGGAAAATTTTTGTTTTCTATGCAACGTTTTCCTACGAGTGGTATCGGAGCCGTGTCTATGCATAGATGGTTGCACGAGTAGAACACAATGGTTTTGTGGGCGTTGATGCTCTTGTTATCTTTAGTTGAGTACTTTGCATCTTTATGGCATAGTGGGATGAAGCGGCTCGGACTAACTTTACATGACCGCGTTCATGAGACTTGTTCCTCGTTCGACATGCAACTTGTATTGCATAAGAGGCTTTGCGGGTGTCTGTCTCTCCTACTATAGTAAAGATTCAATTTACTCTTCTATTGACAACATTAGTATCAACGTTGTGGTTCATGTTCGTAGGTAGATTAGATCTATATCGAAAACCCTAAACCACGTAAAATATGCAAACCAAATTAGAGAGCGTCTAACTTGTTTTTGCGGGGTTTGGTGATGTGATATGGCCATAATATGATGATGAATATGTATGAGATGATCATTATTGTATTGTGGCAACCGGCAGGAGCCTTATGGTTGTCTTTAAATTTCATGTTGAGTAGTATTTCAAAGTAGTTGTAATAGTTGCTACATGGAGGACAATCATGAAGACGGCGTCATTGACCTTGACGCTACGCCGACGATGATGGAGATCATGCCCAAAGATGATGGAGATCATGTCCGTGCTTTGGAGATGAAGATCAAAGGCGCAAAGACAAAAGGGCCATATCATATCACATATGAACTGCATGTGATGTTAATCCTTTTATGCATCTTATTTTGCTTAGATCGCGACGGTAGCATTATAAGATGATCCCTCACTAAAATCTAAAGATAATAAAGTGTTCATCCTTAGTAGCACCGTTATCAAGTCTTGTCGTTTCGAAGCATCTCGTGATGATCGGGTGTGATAGATTCGATAAGTACATACAACGGGTGCAAGACAGTTTTGCACATGCGGATACTAAGGTGGCCTTGACGAGCCTAGCATGTACAGACATGGTCTCGGAACATATGATACCGAAAGGTAGAGCATGAATCATATGATTGATATGATGAACACTTTGAGTGTTCGCCATTGAAATCACACCTTTTCTCGTGATGATCGGGTTTAGGTGCGGTGGATTTGGTTCGTGTGATCACTAATACAATGCGAGGGATATTGTTTTGAGTGGGAGTTCACCTATTTTTTAATTATGTTGAATTAAAATTTGAACTCAATTTGTCATAAACTTAGTCTAAACTATTGCAAATATATGTTGTAGAGATGGCGTCCCCAATCAATTTTAACCAGTTCCTAGAGAAAGAAAAGCTTAAGAGCAACGGTAGCAACTTCACCGACTCGGTTCCGTCATGTGAGGATCTTCCTCTCGGCGGAAATCTGCAATATGTGCTTGATGCACCGCTAGGTGACCCTCCTGCGAAACCGAAACCGATGAAGTAAAAGCTGTTTACGAGACTCGGAAAACTCGGTACTCTCAAGTTCGGTGTGCCATCCTGTGCGATCTGGAATCCGATCTTCAAAAACGTTTTGAGCACCACGATCCTCACGAGTTGATGAATGAGCTGAAAGCTATTTTTGAGACTCATGCGGCCGTGGAATGCTATGAAGCATCGAAACATTTCTTCAGCTGTATGATGGAAGAAGGCAGCTCCATTAGTGAGCACATGCTCGCTATGACCGGGCATGCGAAGAAACTCAGTGACTTGGGAATAGTGATTCCTAACGGATCGTGGATTAATCGTGTCCTTCAATCACCGCCACCAAGTTACAAGAACTTTGTGATGAACTACAATATGCGAGAACATGAACAAGGAGTTACTCGAACTCTTTGGCATGCTAAAAGCTGCTGAGATTGAGATCAAGAAAGAGCACCAAGTGTTGATGGTCAACAAGACCACCAGTTTCAAGAAACAGGGCAAGTCTAAGGGAAAATTCAAGAAGGGTGGCAAGAAAAAGCTGCCACGCCTCCTATGAAACCTAAGAACGGCCCTAAGCCTGATGCTGAGTGCTATTACTGCAAGGAGAAGGGACACTGGAAGCGTAATTGCTCCAAGTATTTGGCGGATCTGAAGAGCGGCCTTGTCAAGAAGAAGAAAGAAGGTATATCTGATATACATGTTATAGATGTTTATCTCACTAGTTCTCGTTCTAGTACCTGGGTATTTGATACCGGTTCGGTTGCTCATATTTGTAACTCGAAACAGGAACTAAAGAATAAACGACAACTACCGAAGGATGAAGTGACGATGCGCGTTGGAAACGGATCCAAGGTCAATGTGATCGCGAGTCGGCACACTTCCTCTACATCTACCTTCGGGATTAGTTTTAAGCCTAAATAATTGTTATTATGTACCTGCGTTAAGCATGAACATTATATCTGGATCTTGTTTAATACAAGACGGTTATTCATTCAAGTCTGAGAATAATGGTTGTTCTATTTTTATGAATAATATCTTTTATGGTCGAGCACCACAAAAGAATGGCTTATTTCTATTAGATCTCGATAGTAGTGATACGCATATACATAACATTGATGCTAAGCGAATTAAATTGAATGATAATTCTACTTATATGTGGCACTTGTCGTCTTGGTCATATTGGAGTGAAACGCATGAAGAAACTCCATACTGATGGATTACTTGAATCACTTGACTTTGAGTCACTTGATAGATGCGAAGCATGTCTAATGGGAAAAATGACTAAGACTCCATTTTCTGGTATGATGGAGCGAGCTACTGACTTATTGGAAATCATACATACCGATGTGTGCGGACCAATGAGTGTAGCATCGCGCGGTGGTTATCGTTATGTTCTAACCTTCACAGATGATCTGAGTAGATATGGGTATATCTATTTCATGAAACATAAATCCGAAACTTTTGAGAAGTTTAAGAAATTCCAAAGTGAAGTAGAAAATCAACGTAACAAGAAGATTAAATTTCTACGATCTGATCGTGGAGGTGAATATCTGAGTTATGAGTTTGGCATGCATTTAAAGAAATGCGGAATACTTTCACAATTGACACCACCGGGAACACCACAACGAAACGGTGTGTCCGAACGTCGTAATCGAACTCTCTTAGATATGGTTCGTTCTATGATGTCTCTTACTGATTTGCCGTTATCATTTTGGAGTTATGCATTAGAGACAGCCGCATTCACTTTAAATAGAGCACCATCAAAATCCGTAGAAACGACACCGTATGAATCTATTATATACTAAAAGCAAAATAAGGATGGTTTTAGAGGCATCCGGTTAATCCACATATGCTAATAAAATATAGACCATTCATTTTAATCTTAATGTCTAAAATTTAAGGATAATAAGTGTTACGTATAACAATATATGTGTACAAAAATAACCCATGTCACGTCTAATATTTAATAACTAAAATATAAGAATTGGTATCGTCGAAATAACTAGCAACGATGTTGGTACATAAAAACATGGTGCGGTGGTGTTGTCAAAAAAAAAATACATGGTGCGTGGCTAGCTAGATGTGGTTCCTAGCACTCAAGCGTACTCCAGCAGGACTCAAAGTCATACGGATTTGAAAAAAATTGCTCTATCTCCTTAACACAGATATTTAATCTTTTCGTTTGTCCCGTGAAGTCGTGCAAGACCCAAAATCTACTAATCCATTTCTTCCTTACAAGCTTCACGATCATCATCGTGTCAGCAAAAAAAAAAGGGATTTCAAATCTCTCCAGTGATTTGTTTTCTTTGATCAGATTATTTTCATTGTCCGAAAAAAGATATCCTAACTTTTTTTTGCGAAACACAGTACAGACATAGGCATCACATATACACACATACATTCATCCTATGAACGCACGCACACCCTACCCCTATGAACACCTCTAAGAAACTGCGTCTAAGAAATTTCATCCGATGAATCTTGAGATTGACAAAGTATACCACAGATGCCTCACTGTCGATGGGATGTCGCCTTCCATAATATTTCACCTTTAACGAGGCACTAAAGTGTCAAACCTGAGGTTTGAATTTTGGTGAGCTGGAGGTGCCACTACCCTCCTAACCATCCAACCATAAGTTGGTTCTCCGTCTTAACTTTTTCTCGATTCACATGTAGCTACACACTAAAATATATCTAGATACAAACATATCTTTGGAAACTTAAAACATCTTTTTATGGAAAAGTGAGTATTTCCGATGCAGCGCACTAATAAAATTTCCGGTGTTGTATATTCTATACGTGTCAAGAAAAAGAAAACCTTATGTGTAAATCTGCCCGATGTTAATGTTTCATGCATGTACCGTTTTGAAGAAAGAAAAATATAAAAGAAGGAGAAAGATCTAAAAAAGGTTATTAATTTGGACTGTGTCTCTCCCTCTTCGCAAATTCATTGAACACGAAAAGAAATCTATACCTGTATATCTTCCTTGCGTAGTTACACGTGCATGATCGGACAAACTCAAATACATCAGTGCAGTGTAAGAAAAAGCCTTTTAATCTGTAGAATTAGTAGCACGAATGATCAGTTGACTTCAGCTTTTTGTGTAATGCGATTCGGTGGCGATAAATATCTAAATAGACTTTAAATATATGAATATCAACGAATATATATAACGGATGATCCAAAATATAACATGCTAAATTTATAGCGTTAAAGTATTAAAAAACTCATATGTGGAAAGAGTAGGACCTAAGATTCCCGGAGGTAACGGTCTCTAAGGGCATACTGTTCGCAAGACATGGCAGCAAATTTATCGAATTCGTCGAACTACAAAGGAATGAACCAAGAAAATAGTAAAAGATTGTAAAAATAAATTCATTTATCCATACAAACATATACAAATATAAACTAATATATCAAATAATCATAATAACATATACGAAATTTAAAGTCAGCTCACAAGTTATGACAAAAACATATTAGACTTCACTTCACATAGTAGAATCATATGATCGCCAGATATACGGTGGCCAAAGATACACTACTCCAAGCTCGACTACCAAATTTTCCAATGCGGACTAGGGAGATACTTTATTATTATGATATGGTAGGAAGAAAACTATAAATAGGCTCTAAATTTATAATGATTCCACGTATATATGAATATCAATGAATATGTAAAATTTTAAAAACAATGACATGCAAAATTTTCAAATCCACCTCAAAATTTTGAATAACCGTATGCGACATGGAAATTAAAATGTTGGACCCTAAAATTGTTGGAGGTGCGGTTGCCGGGGATACACGGCTTGCAATTCCTACTACCAATTTGTCAAACCCTCCAATCTAACAACAAAAAGGTCATAAAATTATGAATAGGCTCTAAAAAAATATTTCTATGTAATACAAACATATATGAGTATCTCCAAAAGTTAAATTAAGCTCAAAGGTTAAGATACATATGATAGATTGACTTCAGTAGGTAGGACCATGTGATCAATGTATGTATTGTGGCAAGGGATACGGTGCTTGCAATATAGAATAGCAAATTCAAAGAACTGTCAAACTACTGATAACAAAGGCAAGCCATGGAAGTCGTTGGCTCCATCGACTACCGCGTGATAAAAGTTGATGCATGGGAGAAAATCAAAACCTTAGTGGAGCCAATTGGTCTTGATTCCATATGACACCATCTGAACCATTAGGGCACCCATATGATTCAAATACTAATTAACCTAACATAACTATGTTACACATAAGGAGATAGATGTGTGCATCCCTCGGCTTGCATAATCTTCTAAGTTGTTGAAGGTGAAGGGGACCATACGTTTATTGGGATATGTTCGTCACCAGAAAAGTGAAAGGACAGGGAGGAGGCTCGACGAGGAATACTAGATTCAAAGGGTATCTGGGATACTTCATACATGATTCATTTGGACATACGTAGACTAACATGATCGAAACTAACATAATAAAATTAACATTCTTGCAAACCCTTGAAATTATTTATGCTTATATCAAAATATCAGGTATGCCTGGTTAGAAACTCATGATTGATTATATTGACTGGAAATACAAAATATCATCATGTTAATGCACCATAATTTATAATTCACGCATATAAAAGACACAAATGAAAGATGAGATGTACTAGAATGAGATGATCAACGTTCAAAAAACAAGAGGATGCCCTCGCATTTGCGAGGGCCACTGTGCTAGTTATGGTTTAATAAGAAACCTAAGCTGTCGTTCCTTAAAATTTGGGGTTGCGAAGCCTATGTAAAAAAGTTACAACCGGACAAGCTAGAACCCAAAGCGGAGAAATGCGTCTTCATAGGATACCCTAAGGAAACTATAGGGTACACTTTCTATCACAGATCCGAAGGCAAAATGTTTGTTGCTAAGAACGGAACCTTTCTTGAGAAAGAATTTCTCACTAAAGAAGTGACTGGTAGAAAAGTAGAACTCGATGAGATTAATGAATCTATACTCATTGATCAGAGTAGCGCAGTACCGGAAGTTGTACCTGTACCGCCTACACCAGCAACAGAGGAAGCTAATGATAATGATCATGAAACTTCGAACGAGGAAACTACTGAACCTCGCAGATCGACAAGGGAACGTGCCACTCCTGATTGGTATGATCCTTGTCTAAATGTCATGATTGTGGATAACAATGATGAGGACACTGCGACGTATGAAGAAGCGATGATGAGCCCAGATTCCAACAAATGGCAAGAAGCCATGAAATCCGAAATGGGATCCATGTATGATAACAAAGTATGGACTTTGGTAGACTTACCAGATAGCCGAAAGGCTGTCGAGAATAAATGGATCTTCAAGAGAAAAACAGATGCTGATGGTAATATTACATGTCTATAAAGCTCGACTTGTCGCGAAGGGTTTCCGACAAATTCAAGGAGTTGACTACGATGAGACTTTCTCACCCGTAGCGAAGCTAAAATCTGTGAGGATTTTGTTAGCAATAGCTGCATTTTTCGATTATGAGATTTGGCAGATGGATGTCAAAACGGCGTTCCTTAATGGAGACATTGAGGAAGAGTTGTATATGGTACAACCCAAAGGTTTTGTCGATCCTAAAAATGCTGACAAACACTACAAGAAAAGTTGCCATGGCCGACGAAGTTGAAGTCGCGCCGTGGTTGCTGGTGTACCATGGCCGACGATTTTGGTCCCTCCGTGGTGCATGTCAAAACTTTTTTTTTCTCGTTTTTGAGGCCACCTAGCCCGACGAAAGCGGCCAAAACGTCGCGTATGGTGGCCCGGGACGTGGTGCATCGCGAATTCTCGGGTTCGCCGGCCGAGTCAACGCAAATCCGCACCGCCGAGGGATGTAGGGCCCAGATGGCAGCCTCTCTGGCATTGTTTTTTTTCTCGATCGCGCCATCTCGTTCAACGTTCTCCGATCGAGCCGTTTACGATGCTGGATCATGGGTCCCGCATGTCATCCTCTATGAACCAAAATTCTTTCTATTCTT
>NC_061513.1:130042150-130189239 GCF_022539505.1 Lolium rigidum
CTTGCTTAGGTCAGATGGGCGAGAAAAATACCCTCAGCTGACGATTTTGAGACGTTGTCTATCGAACTTTTCTTGTAGTGAAAGTATGCAAACTTCAGCCGTTCAATCTATGGACTCGAAGCAAGCATCAAGAAGTTGGAACCGACGCTTTGATAAGGTGATCAAAGACTTCGGGTTTATACAAGTGTCATGGAGAGGCCTCGTATTTACAAGAAAGTGAGTGGGAGCTCCGTAGCATTCCCTGTTATATGTAGATGACATATTATTAATTGGGAATGATATAGAACTATTAAGCAAAGGTAAAAGGTTATTTGAATAATAGTTTTTCAATGAAAGACCTTGGTAAAGCATCGTATATATTAGGCATCAAGATTTATAGAGATAGATCAAGACGCCTAATAGGGCTATCACGAGTACATACTCGGACAAGATTCTAAAGAAGTTTAGAATGGACGAAAGTATGAAAGAGTTTTTACCTATGTTACTGTGCAAGGTCTTGAGTAAGACTCAAGGACCGGCTACGGCAGAAGAAAGAGAAAGGATGAATCAGATCCCCTATGCTTCTGGCAGTAGGCTCTATTATGTATGCCATGCTATGTACAAGACCGGATATAGCGCATGCCGTTAGTTTGACTAGCAGTATATCAAAGTGATCCAGGAATGGAACACTCGGACAGTGGTCAAGAATATCCTGAAGTACTTGAAAAGAACTAAGGATATGTTTCTTTGTTATGGAGGTGACCAAGAGCTCGTTGTAACAAGTTACACCGATGCAAGTTGGAACACTGATCCTGATGACTCTAAGTCACAGTCTGGGTACGTGTTTATATTGAATGGTGCTGCAATAAGCCGGGCAAGCTCGAAGCAAAGTGCACGGTGGCGAAGTCTTCAACTGTAATCGGAGTACATAGCGGCTTCGTAGGCTTCATCGAAGCGGTATGGATGAAGAGGTTCATTGTAGAGCTTCGGTGTGGTTCCTAGTGCATTGGACCCACTAGTCATATACCGTGATAACATGGGTGCCATCGCCAATGCACAAGAACCAAGGTCACACAAGAGGCCGAAGCATATCAAGCTGCGTTACCACTCGATTCGCGAGTACATCGAAGATGGAGAAGTAAAGATTTGCAAAGTACACACCGATCCGAATGTAGCAGATCCGTTGACTAAAGCTCTCCCTAGGGAAAAGCATGACCAACACCGTAATGCCATGGGTGTTAGGTTCCTTACAATGTAATCTAGATTATTGACTCTAGTGCAAGTGGGAGACTCGTTGGAGATATGCCCAAGAGGCAATAATAAAAGTGGTTATTATATATCTTTATGTTTATGATAAATGTTTATATACCATGCTATAATTGTATTAACCGAAACATTGATACATGTGTGATATGTAAACAACAAAGAGTCCCTAGTATGCCTCTTAACTAGCTTGTTGATTAATGGATGATTAGTTTCATAATCATAAACATTGGATGTTATTAATAACAAGGTTATATCATTGTATGAATGATGTAATGGATACACCCATATTAAGCGTAGCATAAGATCTCGTCATTAAGTTATTTGCTATAAGCTTTCGATACATAGTTACCTAGTCCTTATGACCATGAGATCATGTAAATCACTTATACCGGAAAGGTACTTTGATTACACCAAACGCCACCGCGTAAATGGGTGGTTATAAAGGTGGGATTAAGTATCCGGAAAGTATGAGTTGAGGCATATGGATCAACAAGTGGGATTTGTCCATCCCGATGACCGGATAGATATACTCTGGGCCCTCTCGGTGGAATGTCGTCTAATGTCTTGCAAGCATATGAATAAGTTCATAAGAGACCACATACCACGGTACGAGTAAAGAGTACTTGTCGGAGACGAGGTTGAACAAGGTATAGAGTGATACCGAAGATCAAACCTCCGACAAGTAAAATATCGCGAGACAAAGGGAATTGGTATTGTATGTGAATGGTTCATTCGATCACTAAAGTCATCGTTGAATATGTGGGAGCCATTATGGATCTCCAGATCCCGCTATTGGTTATTGGTCTGGAGTGAGTACTCAACCATGTCCGCATAGTTCACGAACCGTAGGGTGACACACTTAAAGTTGGATGTTGAAATGGTAGTATTTGAATATGGAATGGAGTTCGAATATTTGTTCTGAGTCCCGATGAGATCCCGGACATCACGAGGAGTTCCGGAATGGTCCGGAGAATAAGATTCATATATAGGATGTCATTTTATGTGAATTAAAATGTCGCGGAAGGTTCTATGGAAGGTTCTAGAAGGTTCTAGAAAAGTCCGGAAGAAACCACCAAGGAAGGTGGAGTCCACATGGGACTCCACCTCCATGGCCGGCCAACCCTAGTGGGGGAGGAGTCCCAAGTGGACTCCCCTTAGGGGGCCGGCCACCCCCCATATGGGAGGTGGAACTCCCACCTTTGGTGGGAGTCCTAGCTTGGCTAGGTTTCCCCTCTTTTGGAAGGATTTGGTTCGGGTCTTATTCGGAGACTTGGAGACCAACTCTTGGGGATCCACCTATATAATGAGGGGCCAAGGGAGGGGGCCGGCCACCCCAAGACCACAACCTGGCCGCCCCTTGAGTGGCCGGCCACCCCCTCCCAAACCCTAGCCGCCCCCTCTCCTCCATAGCTCCCGCGTGCTTTAGCGAAGCTCCGCCGGAGTTCTCCACCGCCACCGACACCACGCCGTCGTGCCGTCGGATTCAAGAGGAGCTACTACTTCCGCTGCCCGCCGGAACGGGAGGTGGACGTCGTCTTCATCAACAACCGAACGTGTGACCGAGTACGGAGGTGCTGCCCATTCGTGGCGCCGGAACCGATCGTGATCAAGATCTTCTACGCGCTTTGCAAGCGGCAAGTGAATGTCTACCGCAGCAACAAGAGCCTCATCTTGTAGGCTTTGGAATCTCTTCAAGGGTGAGACTCGATACCCCCTCGTTGCTACCGTCTTCTAGATTGCATCTTGGCTTGGATTGCGTGTTCGCGGTAGGAAAATTTTTGTTTTCTATGCAACGTTATCCTACAGTAGCTGGATTTTTATTTCTTAGTTTCTTTACTCTTTTTTGGCTGTGTGTATTGATACGTCTCCGACGTATCGATAATTTCTTATGTTCTATGCCATATTATTGATGATACCTACATGTTTTATGCACACTTTATGTCATATTCGTGCATTTTCTGGAACTAACCTATTAACAAGATGCCGAAGTGCCGCTTGCCGTTTTCTCGCTGTTTTTGGTTTCATAAATCCTAGTAAGGAAATATTCTCGGAATTGGACGAAATCAAAGCCCAGGGGCCTATTTTTCCACGAAGCTTCCAGAAGTCCGAAGACGAGACGAAGAGGGGCCACGGGGTGGCCAAACCCTAGGGCGGCGCGGCCCCACCCCCGGCCGCGCCGGCCTATGGTGTGGGCCCCCGTGCCGCCTCTTGACTTGCCCTTCCGCCTACTTAAAGCCTCCGTGACGAAACCCCCAGCATCGAGAGCCACGATACGGAAAACCTATCGAGACGCCGTCGCCGCCGATCCCATCTCGGGGATCCAGAGATCGCCTCCGGCACCCCGCCGGAGAGGGGAATCATCTCCCGGAGGACTCTACGCCGCCATGGTCGCCTCCGGAGTGATGAGTGAGTAGTCTACCCCCGGACTATGGGTCCATAGCAGTAGCTAGATGGTTGTCTTCTCCTCATTGTGCTATCATTGTCGGATCTTGTGAGCTGCCTAACATGATCAAGATCATCTATCTCGTAATTCTATATGTTGTGTTTGTCGGGATCCGATGGATAGAGAATACTATGTCATGTTAATTATCAAGTTATTATACATGTGTTGTTTATGATCTTGCATGCTCTCCGTTTCTAGTAGAGGCTCTGGCCAAGTTTTTACTTTTAACTCCAAGAGGGAGTATTTATGCTCGATAGTGGGTTCATGCCTCGCATTGACACCGGGACAAGTGACGTAAAGTTCTAAGGTTGTGTTGTGCTCGTTGCCACTAGGGATAAAACATTGGCGCTATGTCCGAGGATGTAGTTGTTGATTACATTACGCACCATACTTAATGCAATTGTCTCGTTGTTTAGCAACTTAATACCGGAGGGGGTTCGGATGATAACCTCGAAGGTGGACTTTTTAGGCATAGATGCAGCTTGGATGGCGGTCTATGTACTTTGTCGTAATGCCCAATTAAATCTCACTATACTTATCATGTCATGTATGTGCATTGTTATGCCCTCTCTATTTGTTAATTGCCCGACCGTAATTTGTTCACCCAACATGCTTTCATCTTATGGGAGAGACACCTCTAGTGAACTCGTGGACCCCGGTCCATTCTTTTAATACCGAAATACAAATCTGCCGCAATACTTGTTTTACCGTTTTCTCTCGCAAACAATCATCTTCCACACAATACGGTTAATCCTTTGTTACAGCAAGCCGGTGAGATTGACAACCTCACCGTTTCGTTGGGGCAAAGTACTTTGGTTGTGTTGTGCAGGTTCCACGTTGGCGCCGGAATCTCCGGTGTTGCGCCGCACTACATCCCGCCGCCATCAACCTTCAACGTGCTTCTTGGCTCCTCCTCGGTTCGATAAACCTTGGTTTCTTTCTCGAGGGAAAACTTGCTGCTGTGCGCATCATACCTTCCTCTTGGGGTTGCCCAACGAACGTGTGAAATACACGCCATCAAGCATATTTTCTCGGCGCCGTTGCCGGGGAGATCAAGACACGCTGCAAGGGGAGTCTCCACTTCTCAATCTCTTTACTTTGTTTTTGTCTTGCTTTATTTTATTTACTACTTTGTTTGCTGCATTATATCAAAACACAAAAAAATTAGTTGCTAGTTTTACTTTATTTACTGTCTTGTTTGCTATATCGAAAACACAAAAAATTAGTTTACTTGCATTTACTTTATCTAGTTCGCTTTATTTACTATTGCTAAAATGGCCAACCCTGAAAATACTAAGTTGTGTGACTTCACTAGCACAAATAATAATGATTTCTTATGCACACCTATTGCTCCACCTGCTACTACAGCAGAATTCTTTGAAATTAAACCTGCTTTACTTAATCTTGTCATGAGAGAGCAATTTTCTCGGTGTTAGTTCCGATGATGCTGCTGCCCATCTCAATAATTTTGTTGAACTATGTGAAATGCAAAAGTATAAAGATGTAGATGGTGACATTATAAAATTAAAATTGTTCCCTTTCTCATTAAGAGGAAGAGCTAAAGATTGGTTGCTATCTCTGCCTAAGAATAGTATTGATTCATGGACTAAATGCAAGGATGCTTTTATTGGTAGATATTATCCCCCTGCTAAAATTTTATCTTTGAGGAGTAGCATAATGAATTTTAAACAATTAGATAATGAACATGTTGCTCAAGCTTGGGAAAGAATGAAATCTCTGGTTAAAAATTGCCCAACCCATGGACCGACTACTTGGATGATCATCCAAACCTTCTATGCAGGACTAAATTTTTCTTCGCGGAATTTATTGGATTCAGCTGCTGGAGGTACCTTTATGTCCATCACTCTTGGTGAAGCAACAAATCTTCTTGATAATATGATGGTTAATTACTCTGAATGGCACACGGAAAGAGCTCCACAAGGTAAGAAGGTAAATTCCGTTGAAGAATCCTCTTCCTTGAATGATAAGGTTGATGCTATTATGTCTATGCTTGCGAATGATAGGACTAATGTTGATCCTAATAATGTTCCATTAGCTTCATTGGTTGCACAAGAAGAACATGTTGATGTAAACTTCATTAAAAATAATAATTTCAACAACAATGCTTATCAGAACAATTCTAGTAATAACTATAGGCCATATCCTTATAATAATGGTAACGGTTATGCTAATTCTTATGGGAATTCTTACAACAATAATAGGAATACACCCCCTGGACTTGAGGCCATGCTTAAAGAATTTATTAGTACACAAACCGCCTTTAACAAATCTGTTGAGGAAAAGCTCAATAAAATTGATATTCTTGTTTCTAGAGTTGATAGTCTTGCCTCCGATGTTGATCTTTTGAAATCGAAAGTTATGCCTAATAGGGATATTGAAAATAAAATTGTTACTACAGCAAATTCCATCCAAGTTAGAATTAATGAGAATATAAGATTAATGGCTGAACTGCGTGCTAGGTGGGATAGAGAAGAAAATGAAAAACTAGCTAAAAAGGAAAATGTAGCTAAAGTTTGGACGATTACCACCACTAGCAATGCTAATGATTCATATGTTGCTGCACCTCCTACTATCAATGGTAAAATAATTGGTGTTGGCAATGCTTCTACTCCTAGTGCAAAGCGCGCAAAATTACCCGAAACCGCTAAAACCGCCGAAACCGCTTATGATAAAACCGCTGAAATTTTTTCCAATCTTGGGGATGATAATCCCATTGCTTTAGATTGTAATGATTTAGATTTTGATGATTGCCATATCTCTGAAGTTATAAAGTTCTTGCAAAAACTTGCTAAGAGTCCCAATGCTAGCGCTATAAATTTGGCTTTCACAAAACATATTACAAATGTTCTCATAAAAGCTAGAGAAGAGAAACTAAAACTTGAAACTTCTATTCCTAGAAAGCTAGAGGATGGTTGGGAGCCCATCATTAAAATGAGAATCAAAGATTTTGATTGTAATGCTTTATGTGATCTTGGTGCAAGTATTTCTGTTATGCCTAAAAAAGTCTATGATATGCTTGACTTGCCACCATTGAAAAATTGTTATCCGGATGTTAACCTCGCCGACAATGCTAAAAAGAAACCTTTGGGGAAAGTTGATAATGTTCATATTATGGTTAACAATAACCTTGTCCCCGTTGATTTTGTTGTCTTGGATATTGAATGCAATGCATCTTGCCCCATTATATTGGGAAGACCTTTTCTTCGAACCGTTGGTGCTACTATTGATATGAAGGAAGGTAATATTAAATATCAATTTCCTCTCAAGAAAGGTATGGAACACTTCCCTAGAAAGAGAATGAAGGTACCATATGATTCTATTATTAGAACAAATTATGATGTTGATGCTTCATCTCTTGATGTTACTTGAGATGCACTTTCTGCGCCTAGCTGAAAGGCGTTAAAGAAAAGCGCTTATGGGAGACAACCCATGTTTTTACTCCAGTATTTTTGTTTTATATTTGTGTATTGGAAGTTGTTTACTACTGTAGCAACCTCTCCTTATCTTAGTTTTATGTTTTGTTGTGCCAAGTAAAGTCTTTGATAGAAAAGTAAGTACTAGATTTGGATTACTGCGCAGTTTCAGAATTCTTTGCTGTCACGAATCTGGGTCTATCTCCCTGTAGGTAGCTCAGAAAATTACGCCAATTTACGAGCATGATCCTCAGATATGTACGCAACTTTCATTCAATTTGAGCATTTTCGTTTGAGCAAGTCTGGTGGCCTAATAAAATCCATCTTTACGGACTGTTCTGTTTTGACAGATTCTGTCTTTTATTTCGCATTGCCTCTTTTGCTATGTTGGATGAATTTCTTTGATCCACTAATGTCCAGTAGCTTTATGCAATGTCCAGAAGTGTTAAGAATGATTGTGTCACCTCTGAACATGTGAATTTTTATTATGCACTAACCCTCTAATGAGTTGTTTCGAGTTTGGTGTGGAGGAAGTTTTCAAGGATCAAGAGAGGAGTATGATGCAATATGATTAAGGAGAGTGAAAGCTCTAAGCTTGGGGATGCCCCGGTGGTTCACCCCTGCATATATTAAGAAGACTCAAGCTTCTAAGCTTGGGGATGCCCAAGGCATCCCCTTCTTCATCAACAACATTATCAGGTTCCTCCCCTGAAACTATATTTTTATTCGGCCACATCTTATGTACTTTGCTTGGAGCGTCGGTTTGTTTTTGTTTTTTGTTTTGTTTGAATAAAATGGATCCTAGCATTCACTTTATGGGAGAGAGACACGCTCCGCTGTTGCATATGGACAAATATGTCCTTAGGTTCTACTCATAGTATTCATGGCGAAGTTTCTCCTTCGTTAAATTGTTATATGGTTGGAATTGGAAAATGCTACATGTAGTAACTCTAAAATGTCTTGGATAATTTGATACTTGGCAATTGTTGTGCTCATGTTTAAGCTCTTGCATCATATACTTTGCACCCATTAATGAAGAAATACTTAGAGCTTGCTAATTTGGTTTGCATATTTGGTTTCTCTAGAGTCTAGATAACATCTAGTATTGAGTTTTGAACAACAAGGAAGACGGTATGGAGTCTTATAATGTTTACCATATGTCTTTTATGTGAGTTTTGCTGTACCGTTCATCCTTGTGTTTGTTTCAAATAGCCTTGCTAGCCTAAACCTTGTATCGAGAGGGAATACTTCTCATGCATCCAAAATACTTGAGCCAACCACTATGCCATTTGTGTCCACCATACCTACCTACTACATGGTATTTATCCGCCATTCCAAAGTAAATTGCTTGAGTGCTACCTTTAAAATTCCATCATACACCTTTGCAATATATAGCTCATGGGACAAATAGCTTAAAAACTATTGTAGTATTGAATATGTACTTATGCACTTTATCTCTTATTAAGTTGCTTGTTGAGCGATAACCATGTTTCTGGGGACGCCATCAACTATTCCTTGTTGGATATCATGTGAGTTGCTATGCATGTCCGTCTTGTCTGAAGCAAGAGAGATCTACCACCTTCATGGTTGGAGCATGCATGTTGTTAGAGAAGAACTTTGGGCCGCTAACTAAAGCCATGATTCATGGTGGAAGTTTCAGCTTGGACACATATCCTCAATCTCATATGAGAATAATAATTGTTGCCACATGCTTATGCATAAAAGAGGAGTCCATTATCTCGTTGTCCATGTTGTCCCGTATGGATGTCTAAGTTGAGAATAATCAAAAGCGAGAAATCCAAAATGCGAGCTTTCTCCTTAGACCTTTGTACAGTGCGGCATGGAGGTACCCCATTGTGACACTTGGTCAAAACATGTGCATTGCAAAGATCCGGTAGTCCAAGTTAATTAGGACAAGGTGCGGGCACTATTAGTATACTATGCATGAGACTTGCAACTTGTAAGATATAATGTACATAACTCATATGCTTTATTACTACCGTTGACAAAATTGTTTCATGTTTTCAAAATAAAAGCTCTAGCACAAATATAGCAATCGATGCTTTCCTCTTTGAAGGACCATTCTCTTTACTTTTATGTTGAGTCAGTTCACCTATCTCTCTCCACCTCAAGAAGCAAACACTTGTGTGAACCGTGCATGGATTCCTACATACTTGCATATTGTACTTGTTATATTATTCTATGTTGACTATTATCCATGAGATATACATGTTACAAGTTGAAAGCAACCGCTGAAACTTAATCTTCCTTTGTGTTGCTTCAATACCTTTACTTTGATTTATTGCTTTATGAGTTAACTCTTATGCAAGACTTATTAATACTTGTCTTGAAGTACTATTCATGAAAAGTCTTTGCTTTATGATTCACTTGTTTACTCATGTCATCACCATTGTTTTGATCGCTGCATCCACTACATATGTTTACAAATAGTATGATCAAGGTTATGATGGCATATCACTTCAGAAATTATCTTTGTTATCGTTTTACCTCGCTCGGGACGAGCGTAACTAAGCTTGGGGATGCTTGATACGTCTCCGACGTATCGATAATTTCTTATGTTCTATGCCATATTATTGATGATACCTACATGTTTTATGCACACTTTATGTCATATTCGTGCATTTTCTCGGAACTAACCTATTAACAAGATGCCGAAGTGCCGCTGTCGTTTTCTCGCTGTTTTTGGTTTCAGAAATCCTAGTAAGGAAATATTCTCGGAATTGGACGAAATCAAAGCCCAGGGGCCTATTTTTCCACGAAGCTTCCGAAGTCCGAAGACGAGACGAAGAGGGGCCACGGGGTGGCCAAACCCTAGGGCGGCGCGGCCCCACCCCCGGCCGCGCCGGCCTATGGTGTGGGCCCCCGTGCCGCCTCTTGACTTGCCCTTCCGCCTACTTAAAGCCTCCGTGACGAAACCCCCGCACCGAGAGCCACGATACGGAAAACCCTACCGAGACGCCGTCGCCGCCGATCCCATCTCGGGGGATCCAGAGATCGCCTCCGGCACCCTGCCGGAGAGGGGAATCATCTCCCGGAGGACTCTACGCCGCCATGGTCGCCTCCGGAGTGATGAGTGAGTAGTCTACCCCTGGACTATGGGTCCATAGCAGTAGCTAGATGGTTGTCTTCTCCCCATTGTGCTATCATTGTCGGATCTTGTGAGCTGCCTAACATGATCAAGATCATCTATCCGTAATTCTATATGTTGTGTTTGTCGGGATCCGATGGATAGAGAATACTATGTCATGTTAATTATCAAGTTATTATACATGTGTTGTTTATGATCTTGCATGCTCTCCGTTTCTAGTAGAGGCTCTGGCCAAGTTTTTACTTTTAACTCCAAGAGGGAGTATTTATGCTCGATAGTGGGTTCATGCCTCGCATTGACACTCGGGACAAGTGATGTAAAGTTCTAAGGTTGTGTTGTGTCGTTGCCACTAGGGATAAAACATTGGCGCTATGTCCGAGGATGTAGTTGTTGATTACATTACGCACCATACTTAATGCAATTGTCCGTTGTTTAGCAACTTAATACCGGAGGGGGTTCGGATGATAACTCTGAAGGTGGACTTTTTAGGCATAGATGCAGCTTGGATGGCGGTCTATGTACTTTGTCGTAATGCCCAATTAAATCTCACTATACTTATCATGTCATGTATGTGCATTGTTATGCCCTCTCTATTTGTTAATTGCCCGATCGTAATTTGTTCACCCAACATGCTTTCATCTTATGGGAGAGACACCTCTAGTGAACTCGTGGACCCCGGTCCATTCTTTTAATACTCGAAATACAAATCTGCTGCAATACTTGTTTTACTCGTTTTCTCTCGCAAACAATCATCTTCCACACAATACGGTTAATCCTTTGTTACAGCAAGCCGGTGAGATTGACAACCTCACCGTTTCGTTGGGGCAAAGTACTTTGGTTGTGTTGTGCAGGTTCCACGTTGGCGCCGGAATCTCCGGTGTTGCGCCGCACTACATCCCGCCGCCATCAACCTTCAACGTGCTTCTTGGCTCCTCCTGGTTCGATAAACCTTGGTTTCTTTCTGAGGGAAAACTTGCTGTTGTGCGCATCATACCTTCCTCTTGGGGTTGCCCAACGAACGTGTGAAATACACGCCATCATGTATATGTACTGCCCTTAGGGTGGGGAGTTATTGCAGAAGCTGAGTGTAATTGGTATCTTTTGATATTAATAT
This sequence comes from Lolium rigidum, assembly GCF_022539505.1. Lineage (NCBI taxonomy): Eukaryota > Viridiplantae > Streptophyta > Magnoliopsida > Poales > Poaceae > Lolium > Lolium rigidum. The sequence goes on from NC_061513.1 coordinate 130,053,496, forward strand.
ATTCTCTTTATCTAAAAAATATCATTAAACAAACGGGAAGAAGGCAACTAGGACTAAAAAAATATAGAGCTTTTTCTGTTTGTTCACGCATTGCCAGCGCCATTAGCATCGATAGCTAAAAAATCCAAAAAAAAATCACTTCTAATGTCCACTTAAAGAACAATAGACTATCATCATAAAATAATAAATGAGATGTCCAAGGATAGTTGTAGCTGATTCTCTTCATTCATAATATTTAGGCTATCTTCCAATTGTGTGTCTCTGAAGGGTGGGCCAAGGTGGTGGGTCATCGGTTTGGTTCCACATAAGAACTGTTGGTTGAGGCTTTTTTCATGCAGTGTCTAAAGTAACCAATTGAGAATGAAACCAGCCATGGCACCTAAACCCTTCCAAAAAAAGATGGGGGGTGGTGGTCCCCGGTCCTGTACTAAGCTCTGCAAATGAGTGAAACACATAGAAAGTAGATGGTTAAGACCATCCGAGCTGCCGGCTGCTTCGTGGGGAATTAGTGGCCACCATGCAAGCTTCGCGAGAAGATGACCACACAGTGTAAAAACACTCATCACATATTTATTAGTATAGCTGTTAATGTGAATGTGACTGCTGCAAGAAGAAGTTAGTGTTGGAGATACGCTCGAGAGGCAATAATAATTTGGTTACTATTATATCTTTATGTTTATGATAAATGTTTATATTTCATGATATAATTGTATTAACTGAAAACATTGATACATGTGTGATTTGTAAATAAACCAGAGTCCCTAGTAAGCCTCTTGTTTAACTAGCTTGTTGATGACTTGGTCATGAACATTGAATGTTATTAATAACAAGATCATATCATTAGGAGAATGATATGATGGACACACACTCATAGTAAGCATAGAAATAAGAGCAAGTCATTGAGTTGGTTTTCCTATAGCTCGTAAATGCATAATGACCTAATCCTTAGACCATGAGATTGTGTTAATCACTAACACTGGAGGAATACTTTGATGACATCAAATGTCACACCGTAAAAGGATGATTATAAAGATAGCTTTAGGTACTATGAATGTGATAGTTGAGGCTCATGAATCAAGAAATGGGATTTGTCCATCTTGATGACAAATAGATCTGCTCTGGGCACTACTAGGGAAAAGCTTATAGGTGGAGGCAAAACGTGCCGGCGCACCACCTAAGACGTGCGCCGGTGGAAAGTGTTGCCGGCGCACCAGGAAGTCGCCGCGCCGGCGATGCAGGAATACTGCCGGCGCACCTGCGGAGAAGACGCGCCGGGGAAAATTGCTGGCATGGGCTCGGCCGATTCGGGCCAGGCCCAGGAAACGCTGCCGGCGCACCAGCCCAGGAGCGCGCCGGCGGTAATTTGCTGTTGCCGGCGCGCTCCTGGGCTGGTGCGCCGGCAGTGTTTCCTGGGCCTGGCCCGGAGCAACTATAGCAGGATGGGGTATATGTTGCCGGCGCACCATGGTCCAGGTGCGCCGGCAATAAGCTGGGAGATATTTCAGCCACCAACCAGCACACTCACTCACACACTCACTACACTCCACTTCTCCACACAACCCGAGCCTTCTCCCAACCCAGCTCATTTTTGCCTATTCCTATCCCCAATTTAGCTAATTTGACCAAACAAAATCATATTTTTTGAGCAAATCTTCCCTTCGCACTACAAGAAATCTGCCATAATATGACGTTTTTTTTATGACTGGAAATCAAAATGTCATAGCTTTATGACGTTCCTAGCTTTGACTGTCCTTGGCCACTCGGGGGGGCAAAACCCTAGAAAATCGTGACGTTATTGGGCAAAAAAGTCATTAGCAATTCAGGTCAAAACGTCATTAGCAGGCCAAAAAAAATCTAGCCAATCAGAAGCCAGGAAACAACCTACCAAGGATCAGCCCCAGACTTGGATCTCAACCGTCCAATACATCCAACGCACCAAACATGAACCGAAATTTAGACTCGCGCCACCCGCTCCATTTCCCGCTGCAAAACAAAAAATTCGTTTAAGTCCCGCCCAGTGTGGGAGGCCCACACCCACTCGCGGGCGAGCAAAATTTTCGTTCAAGTCCGGTCCACTCAGCCGCGCGGAACGAAACCCTACCTCATTCTCCCATCTAACTCTACGCCACCGCCGCCGCCGCCCCCGCGAGGAGAGGACCTCAACAACAGCCGCCGGCGCCCTCCTCGTGTTTGGGGATCTCCCGCGGCATCGACGGTTGGACGGGTAGATAAGGGGGAGACGCGCATGGACATGGAGACGGCCGCGGCGGCCGGTGGCGCCGGGCTGACTGCGTGGCAGGCGGCGGCGGCGCGTCGGCGTGGCGGGCTGGGTGTGGGCTGCCTCCTACTTCGACCTCACGCGCCGGACGCGCGCGCCTGGTGCAGCCCTGGGTCACCCGCCGCGTCCACGCCGAGACGCCCTCCATCCTCAGGTTCCAGGTCCGTTCCTCTCTGTTTCATCCGCTTCCAGCTAATGAATGACCAATTGGGAGAAAGGAGCAAAAAAATCCCGCATTTTCCTCATCTTTTTAGCTGGATACATTACCTGTTCCAAGCATACGCTTGATGTTCGATTTGTTAGTTCATTAGGGAAGGGAGAATAATGATTGAGGAGATCGAATCAAGTCGTCAGATTTGAATTTGACTCAAATTACTACATGGAGATGGTATAGGAAATAAACTGACAAGAATGTCATCATCATATAAAAAGCAAACATATGTTTGCTCGTACATGTGTTTTACATAGCTTCGGTTTCTAAGATCTTGACCGTATGCTTCGGCTTATTTATCAATTTATTTATCTTCGTTGGATCATTGCGAGAGGATGCAGCACAAGTTGCTAGACAATTTCTTCTCTGTGCTGTCATGCGTTGTCTCTGTCCCTTTCTACACAGGATTCCTGCCCCTCCTCTTCTGGGTATGTCACTCATGTCCATCTGGCACATTGACCACCTCTTGTTCTGCTTCTGTAAGTCTGAATGTTTTTTCTCATTGGAATTGGTTGTAGAGTGGAAACGGCAAGTTGGCTAGGCAGATGACCCTCCTCATGGCGTTCTCTGATCACCACCGCCCACTGCGAAAGGTGGCTTCCCAGACTTACCTTTCCGTACCGCTACGGGTTTACACGGGCATAGATCGAAATGCAAGCACTTCCATGTAGTCGGTCAGGCTGTCACCACCGTTCGAAGCTTCGCTACCGCTACTACACAAGGATGGTGCCAACATGCCCCAGCCCGCTAGTGCCACCGCTGACGTCGGGATAGGCAGCCCTCGTGCATGGAGCTATGCGGATGCTAGCGAGTGGTTTCTATGGCCATGGATGCTTGCTCATAAATGAGGTGGCAGATGATGCTATTTCTGTAGCTCACTGTGGTGTAGGCGCTTGTGTTGATCCAACTGTAGTACTGGGGTCGACTTACTGATCTACAATTATTCATTTTCAAGTTGATTTACAGTTACAGGATATGCCTTGACGTTAACGAGAAATCGCAGGGTGGCCGGTATGGGTTCAAAGCTTGTTGGATGCGGCTCGGCCGTTCCATCGCTTACCATCTCGAATGATGACCTCTCAAAAGTCGTTGAAACGTCGGATGAGTGGATCGCAACGCGGATCGGGATTCGGAGCAGGCGAGTTCTTTCAGGTACTTTCGATTCACTCGTCTCCTTCCTCGTTCACTAAGCTGGTTTGGCCGAGTGTTTATTTCCGCTTCTCTTAGCTAGGTTATCACTTATGGATGATATGTGCATCACACATTTTGCTTGAAATAGTTTTAGGTCATACAAATATTGATTCTGATAGTAATCATAATAGCTGAGCATAAGTTTTGTCTTGAAGCACTATTTTTCCATTAAAGCTAAATGAATATTAACATCTTGTTACGCAGTCACAGGCATAAAGATTATAAAGAATCTATCTAGAAAAAAATGTACATGCTGGTACTTGATACTTTGCTGGTCACTAATTTAGATACATATAAATGCAGCACTTTTCACAGGGACGTATTATTAAGAGAGCTTTTGGGAAGTTGAAGGTAGAGCATGTTTATTTGGGAAGGCACAGTTTCAGCAAGATGCTGCCAAGTTAACACCTTAGGTCAGTTCTGAAATATCCTGCTCATTTTTTTGATGCTTATGTGATCATGTGAAATCAGCTCACAGTAAATACTATAGTTGGCTGGTTGCCAATGTTGGAATTCGGCACTATTCTCGCAGCTTAGTCGTGTTGTTTAATGTTGTACAGCCTTAATGGTTTGTAGATTGTAGATATGCATGCATGTGCCTTTTGCAAGATTGCTGCTTGACAACATGTGTGAACCATGGTCTTTGCTGCGGTTTATGATTGCGGTTGTTGTGTGAGCACCAGAATTTATAATTGCAGCTTGTTCCAGCGAGCACCCGCATGATGAATTTCCTTCCACTACTTAATCTGAGCTAAATCGTATTTGTTGTGTCAAAGCATGTTACATGTATCAAATTTATTTGTTGTTCCCGATCGAACCAATAGGCGGGTTCCTATGAGTCCGTACACATGCTATTTAGCTATCATTGTTTACATGGGAACACTTGTAGAGTCGCCCATCCTGTAATCATACACTGCTGATTTGTTCTTCCTCATTTACGCCTGTTGTAGTACTGCTGCCCTATGTTGCATTATTTCGCTGTTAAACGTAATTGGACACATGCGAATTAGCAAGTTCACCTACTATTTTGTTATCATACACGACAAGTACTTTGTTCCTGTAATGTGAATCTGGAACTGAATCTGGAACTGCTCGTTTTTCCCAGGATGTCTTTGGGGTGGCACTCGGACACAACACCAAGTACCGAGCAGAGATCACTACAATGCAATGGGTCACTGTAGTACAAATATGAATCTGTTGTCAGTGTCTTTCTTGTATATATATCTGATTTGTGGAAATATTGTAATATATTGAGTTACTGCTCTTATATGGAAGATTTCATCATGTGTTGATGTTTATATATTGTCTAATCTTGTTAATATAAACCAGACCAACCCAAGAATAAATGGATCGTAAAAGGCTAAGGCCCAAATAGAGAAAGGCTGTAAAAACGGTGAGGCCCAAAATAGAAAAAGGGTGCAAAAAGGCTAAGGCCCAAAACAGAAATGGACCAAAACAAAGGCCAATGCTTACGGTAAAAGGCTGGAATTATTGGGCTTGGCCCATGTAGAATACAGAATTGGACCGGGCTGATTTCGAATTAAGACGTTTTGGTTTCGTCATAATTTTGCCACGTCGGATTGCCACGCTGGACTCGGGGGCAGGTGCCCATGACGTTTTGGGAACGTCATGCCGCCAGTGACATTTTAAAACGTCACAAAGCTCTACGACGTATTCAAGTGGAACGTCTTAAGCAGTCACTGCTGACTCCCAGCTTTCGACGTTTTGAAAATCGTCACTGTAACGTCACAAGTAGCCATCAGTGACGTTTCAGTGACACCTTATTTTTGTCAACTTATGGCAGATTTCTTGTAGTGAATTCCTACATGCATCTCCCACATTCCCCTATGTAGATCTAGATCTACTATCCCGCGTTGACCGCTCAATCTAGATCTAGATCTAGAAAGTCGGCTTCCATACGCCATTGTCGCGGCGCGTCGTCTTGATCTCGTCGACAATTATATCAAACAAATAGGTGGTTAATGAACAAATTGAGGAATGAAATCGATGTAATTGGACATTTGAAGCAAAGCTCTCGTGTGTGGCATATATATATATATATATGTTGTGTTTGTGTTTGTGCTTGGCCTTGAAAATGAGTTGCCAACGTTGCGCCGAAATGTTGATTCTTTAAGTTTCCGTTTCAGCACATTTCTGGCGCTCCTATGTCCTACCGTGTAGGAAGGTCATGCCGAAATTTTCCGTGAAAACTACCGACGGATGCATGGTTCTAATCAATTATGTAATCTTACCATGCAGGCGATAATGGTTATCGAGATGAGTGAAAGCATCGTGATGAGATATCCGAAACACGCGATCATCGACATGTATGAAAATAACCGCACGGAGGTATTGTGTCCGTGCCGGAGATGCAAACGAGGGAAATGGTTTGACCCGTATTCAGGCAAATTGCAGGGGCACCTGCTCACTAATGGTTTCATGCATGGACACACTCAATGGATGAGTGATGATGGCGCGGAGGTCAATGGGGCGACGGCGGCAGGTGGTAATAATGGCCGGCAAGAAGGAGGGCATCATGATATTGATGACGATGAAGAGTTTGTCGCACAGGACGATAACCTTGACGACGAAAATAACCTTGACGACGACGAAGAGGTGCTGCTACCTTCAGTCGTGCGGGACCCTCATCTTCAAGATCTGCTTCTCGAAAAGACGAAAGGCGCCAAGCGGAAATCAAAGCTTGAGCAACTCGAGATAGACTCGAATACTCCGTTGTACGACTCAGGTCGCGGGTTGGGGGAGTCTCGCTTGAGAGTAGCTCTCGATGTGCTGCGGATGAAGGCGAAACACGGATGGACGGACACAAGCGTCGACGACATCCTGGAATACGTGAAAGATCTCCTTCCCGCCGGAAACACGTGTCCCGGTAGTCTAGCCGAGGCCAAGAGAATCACGTGCCCTCTCGACTTACCCCACGAAAAGTATCACGCCCGCATCAACGACCGTATCATGTATCGCAAGGAGCACATGGACAAGACCAAATGTCCTGTGTGTGAAGCTGAACGGTACAAGAAAGGGAAGAAGAAAGCTCCTCGGAAAGTTGTGTGGTACTTCCCGCTCGCCCCCCGGGTTCAACGGTTCTACGCGGACCGCAAGGAAGCAAAGCTCATGCGCTGGCACGCAGAAAGAAAGGAGGCAGTGTTGAATGATAAAGAGCGGATTGAGCACCCAAGTGCTCGACGCACCCTTCGGATGCAAGCCAGTGGAAAGCATTAGATAATGAATTCGGAAGTTTTGGGGCAGATCCCAGAAACATCAGGTTGGGTGCGAGCACGGACAGATTCAATCCGTTCGGAAACCAGAGCAGCACACATAGCACATGGCCCGTGTTTGTATGGATCTACAACCTCCCGCCCTGGCTGTGCATGAAGAGGAAGTACATACAGATGAGTATGCTAATTCAAGGGCCGACACAGCCAAGAAACGATATCAACATGTATCTCGAACTATTAAAGGAGGAGCTTGAAACGTTGTGGGCGGAGGAAGGGGTAGATACATGGGACGCCGTCGCGGAAGAATATTTCCCTTTGAGAGCCGCGTTGATCACGACGGTGCAGGACTACCTCGGATACGGTTACATTTCGTGCCAGGTGTGCCATGGACACAAGGCATGTGTCGGTGCATGGAAGAGACGATGTTTTTGCAGCTTGGTAAGGATCCCGGCTCTTCGAAAACAGTTTACATGGGGCATCGAAGGTGGCTACAGAAGACTGACCCGTGGAGAAAGCGTGGAGATATGTTCGATGGTACAAATGAACCCCGAGGACCTCCACGTAAGAAGAGTGGCGAAGAGATCGATACATTACTGAAAGGTTGGAAGGAGTGCCCTGCGCCGGGAAAGATTCGTCAAAAGCCTGGAGAGAAGAAGAAGAAAAAGGAAACGACGCCGCTCATTGGTGTATGGAAAAGGAGGTCCGTGTTTTGGGACTTGCCGTCATCGGAAAATTCTCGATACACCTCACCGCCTTGATGTCATGCATATTACAAAGAACGTGTGCGAGAGCTTGCTTGACACTCTTCTCAACATGCCGGACCGGACCAAAGATGGGCCGAAAGCAAGACACGACCTGGAAGTTTTGGGCATCGAGGAAGAGCTTCGGATCCCGGCGGCCCAAGAGGGACATTCGGAGGAGGAGGCGGACGGCGGTCGAAGCGCAAAAGGATTAAGCAGCCGGACTATTACTCGTCCCCCTCCCGCTTCACTTTTAGTCCGGCCGAGGTCGATCAATTTTTCAATTGCCTTCTAGGAGTCGAGTGCCCTTCGGTTACTCCGGGCTAATAAGCGGATACATGGACCCCAAGAAACGAAACTTCAGCGGCATGAAGTCTCATGACTGTCACGTGATGATGACGCAGATTCTTCCGGTTGCAATCCGAGGTATAATGGATGACCATGTCCGTGCAACGCTGATCGGGCTCTGTAACTTCTTCGACGTCATAACTCGGAAGTCGATAAGCGTGAAGAAACTCGCAAGGCTCCGGGAAGAGATCGTGGTGATCCTATGTGAGCTTGAGATGTACTTCCCGCTCGCATTCTTTGACGTGATGGTCCATCTGTTGGTCCATATCATGGATGATATCGTCGATCTAGGGCCGGCATTCTTACACAACATGATGCCGTTTGAAAGAATGAATGGGGTCATTAAAGGATACGTTCGTAACGAGGTCACATCCGGATGGAAGCATCGTACAGGGCTGGCTCACCGAAGAGTGCATCTCTTTTCGCACGAATTATCTAGACATCGAGGACCCTGTTGGTTTGCCTCAAAAAAGCACCTCCGCGAGTTCGAGGGAGTAGGCCACAAAAATGGAAGGAAGGAACTGCACGTGCACATGTCTGGTCGGACTTCCGACTTTGATAGGGCCAACTTAGTAGCGCTACAACACATTGACTTGATCGATCCTTGGTTGAAAGAGCACAAAACCATGATAGAGAACAGTGGCAAGCCAATGATGACGGAAGCGTAAATATACGAGAGCACAACTCCTCTTTCGCGCGTCGGTTCAAAGACCACATTGATGCTAATCCCCCACCAATGGATTCTGACAAGGATAAACTAGTATTGGCCTTGTCACATGGCCCCGCGCCAAACATCATGACTTACCAAGCGTACGATATCAACGGGTACACTTTCTACACGGAAGAAAAAGACAAGAACAGTGTTTACCGTAACTCGGGGTAACGATGGATTCTCGGACGGGTGACGTAAAGACTAGATACTACGGAAGAATCGAGGAAATCTGGGAGCTTAGCTACGCTGGGGAGAAAGTGCCGATGTTCCGTATCGGATGGGCTAAGAGCGTCGAAAAGAAGACCGGTATTTCACCACCATGTTTCTACCCGAAGCCAACAAATCAAAGTCCACGAACGCCACCGCGCTGCAATGAGCCATGGGTACCGGCGAACACGTGCACCAATGCTTCTTCATAACCGACCCATCCAGGCCTAGCCGTGTTATCGTGAGGAGAGGCAAGAGGACCATCGTCGGAATGGATGGAGCCGCCAACGAGGAAGACTTCGAAGGACAAGTCGGAGACCCAATGATGGAAGAATCCGAGGACGAAGAGACAACATACACCACAAGAAGAAGCAGGACCACGCTACCGAGGTCAGTCGACCCTTCAAAAGAAGAAGTCACGACACGGGGCTAAATTATTCAACGACGAGCAAGAAAAGCAAGAAGAAAGCGAAACACTCTTCTCAATCGATGATGTAAAACTTTATTTGCAATCTATAACTCATATTTTGTGTAATTCATAACTACTCATATGGTCATGGCCAATATTTTATGTATGACTAATTAATATTGTGTTGGTCAATATTTTGTGTGTATGTAACTCACATATATCTTTTTGTTTTTGCATAATTAATAACACTCATGCATATTTGCTTTGTTTTCCTATAACTCAATTTTTTTTTTGTAATGCCTAATTAACTCATATTGCTTGGTTATCTTGAAAAGAGAAGGAAATAAAATAGTATAGGATTTGTGGGAAAAGAAAAGAAACATAAAAGAAAGTGAAAGAAATAAAGAAAAGAAGAAAAATAAATTAAAATAGAAAAGGAAATGGCCAGCCAGGGCTGGGGGACAAGTCCCAGGTTATAGCCGGACTCACCTTATTGCCGGCGCACCACCTGTTTGGTTCGCCGGGGTTTAATTATCCCCGGTGAACCAAACATGTGGTGCGCCGGCAATAAGGTGGATCTGGCTATACTCCGGACTTAACCGTTTTCTCTCTTCCTCTCCCCAGCCAAATCCCCCTCTGCCTAGATCGAGCGCCGCCGTCGTTGGAGAAGAAGGAGCCGTGTGCGCCACCCCAACTCCCCCCTCTCGAGCGCCGCCATTCTGCACCGCCACCGTCCTCCACCATCCCCTCCACCAGCCCCCACCACCTTCCCTGTACGCCGCCGCGGAGGACCCGAGAAGGAGGCCGCCGCACATCGAGGGAGGAGGAGGCCGGCTGCACCTCGAGGAGGAAGAGGAGAGGCCACCGTCGTCGCTACCGTCACCATCGGTGAGCTTCCCTCTCTCCTTCCCTCCACCTTCCCCCTCCCCTCTTCCCTCCCCTCTCCCCTTCCCTCCACCTCCCCCCCTCCCAGCTAGGGTTCCTGCTAGTTAGGGTTCATTGGAGTTCATAGTCTCTGTTTGCAAATTGAAATGCTTTAGGGTTCCTGCTAGTTAGGGCGAATTCTCATGTTCATGCTCATGCTCACTAGAGATTTTGAAATGCTACTGGTTGCAAATAAAGATTTTGAAATAAAGATTCTGCAATATTGTGGTCAAATGGAACGAAACAAGGGACAAAGCAACATGATTTATCCATCTATCAAATGCCTAATGCAAATGCAAATGAAAATGCCTAATGCTACTTGCAAATGAAGTAGGTACTCGGTTGATATAGCAATAAGTAGTATTTTTTAAATGAACAACCATATTGCAATTATCAAGTGCATGATTATGCCAATACTATTTAGTGTGTTACAAGTAATTAAACCAAGTGCATGCTTGCCATAAACTCGCTATCGCTTATTGGTGCTGTTGTGGGCATGCTCGATGCTCATAACAATAATGAAATGAAAAAATGCTTTCTCATGCTCATGCTTGCCATAAATTGCTACTCGGTTCAAATTGCTTGTGATAGCAGCTTTTGTTTTCTTTATTCATTGCTTGTCGTTTGATTTTTGGGTGAGCTGGATGCTGCTTTATGAGTGACTAGTAATAAGTAAATGACTTATGTTGCTCATGTTGCTCTCTCGGTTAATAAAATGAAATTGCATCATGTCGCTCTCCGGTTTGAAACTAATTTTTTGGTTGAAAATGAATGCGATAGGAAATGCAAAATGAAATGGTAAGCAATTTATATAGTTGGTTTAGTTGGTTTAGATGAAATGCAAAATGCAGTAGCTAGCTAGGTTCATTTAGTTGATTTATGTTGGTTTAGATGAAATGGAAAATGCGGTAGCTTGGTTCATATATAGTTGCTGCTATATAGCAGAGACTAATGTGGTTCATATATAGTTGCTGCTATATTAACTTTACTTCGCCTCCTTTTGGTCAAATGCATGCTACTGATCCAGGGTACCTATTTTTAAACTTGAGAGCATTGTACAATTTTGGGTGTTCTCATGTTGCTCTCTGGTTAAGAAAATGAAATTAAGCTCATGTTGCTCTCTTGCTGCTGGTTTAGTTAATAGTGGATAAATTGGCAGAGACTAATAGTGGATAAATTGACAGAGACTAAATGCTACTACTGGTTTAGCTACTGGTTTAAAATTAAAATGTTGCTTAGTTCATGTTGCTTAGGTATTTAGTTCATTTGGTTAAGTTCATTGCTGAAATATTTGAAGTGCAGTGGTACTGCTACTAATTTCTGAAATATTTGAAATTAAATGATGAAATGCAGTAGCAAATGATGAAATGCAGTAGCAAATGCCTCTCTGGTCATGCTACTGCTATCAGCATCTGTTCTTTGAGAAAAAAATGGGGATTTTCTCGCTACCATATTCCAGGATTTGAATAGTCCAACCAGTGATATCGACGGAGTTCCGGTGATGCATTCAAAGTTGCCTAATTATTGTACTACACAGGTTCTCGGTAGGTGCCAGGGATTTAAAATGCTATAGAAGTAGAGGTTGCGATGATGTGCTATTCTCTCGGTTTGAAAAAAGAACAAGTGCTATTAGCTGGTTTGAAAAAATGTGCTATATCAATTGATGCTCGTCAAGTGTTCACAAATGCTATATCAATTGAAATTTTGCTATGTATCATATATGTGAATTGCATTTCGTTACAGGGATTGAGTTGCTATTGAGTGCCGGAATGTCGATTCATTTCCGTTCCGACAATTCTAGCACTCGGCATGACCAATTTTTAGCAAAGGTCATGCCGAATTTTTCCGTGAATTCTAACTCTTTTTCATCTTCTATTAGTGCAAGCCACCATGGCGTCTCAAGAAGAATTAGAGGAGCACTACAATAGGCACTTCTTTAGGACTGGAGGAGGATGCCGAGGCCGCCGGTGTTGGCGGCGACGAGGACCATGAGATGGAGCATGACGCCGGGGGTAGTGGCGAGGAGCCAAGCGGCAACGAGGCAAGCGACGCCGCCGGGGTAGTACCTACGCGCCAAGCGGCGACGAGGCAACCGGCGCCGCCGGGGTGGCGGCGAGACAAGCGGCGACGATCCTAGCGGCGCCGCCGGGAGTAGTGGCACCGGGACAAGTGGTTCCCGGAGGCCGCGGAAGGCAAGGCGCCAAAACACGGTCCGGCACCGCAGCAGACACAGTCAAAGTGGTGGACCCCGCCAGTGGTTTGCCGGTGGAGCCTAAGGATGTTGCCAAGGGGTACGGCAACCAACTGGCATGTATCCTCCGAGAGGTCGTCAATCTCAACGAGACGGACCTCCGAGCTGAGAGCAAAGCGCCTTTGCGAGCCCAGCTCATTGTGAGGTTGCACGCACGATACAAGTTCCTAGGCGACTACGCCTCCAGTCATCAAACCAACAACATTGTGAACTCACAAGCCCTCCCGAAGTTCACCAAACACCTCAGCAGCTATAAGTACATGGTGCGGAAGCTGATTGCTGAGGGCAAAGGTTTCGAAGAGGTCCACTCCACCTTTCCGCATGTCTCCCGTGCGGACTTTGATGCTTTTGTGGCCAATGAAGAGCTACAAGCAACCAAGAATCGCAAGTTGTGGGGGAAGGAAATGCGGGAGCTTAACATCGGCAACCACAACCTTGGGAGCCGTGGGTACGAGGGAAAGGAGCCCTATTGGGCGAAGGAGGACGAGGCGTATGTAAATGCCGGCATTGAGAACCCTCGGCTCAAGTACAAGGACCCGCTTGAAAGAAGATTCATCAGGTCCCGGTACCATAAGAAGAAACTAACCGGGGAACTTGTCACGGACCCGAAGGTCGTAACCGACATAATTTGGTTCACGAACGACAAGAAGGTCCCGGCGTTGGAGAAAAAACTGGTAAGCAATTTACCGGTTTAATTAGATCAAGTATCGTTCATATAATAGTAGCAACATTTCTAAATGGTTCGCGTTTCTTCCGCAGGAAGAAGAAACACAAAGACTTTCTCAATGTGACGAAGGCTCCTCCTCCCGAGCGTCGACGGGCAGGGTAGCTCGGGACAAGCCTCTCGTACGGGCGCTAAACATCGTTAATGAGCATTCACCGACGAGAAGGCCGCATAGAGGCCGTGTGGCTGGCGCCGGTACAGGCTACAAGCATGGTCACTACGGCTTGTCGTCTGCGGCCGATAAAAATGCGCGCAGTGAGAGGAAGCAGCGGGAGGCGGAGGAAATGAGGGAGTAAATCCTAGCCCAAGTCCAGGCTGGTTTGGTACCGCAACTGGTACCGCAACTCAAAGCTACGCTCGTACCTGAAGTCAAAGCTGAAGTCGCCGCTTCAGTCCAAGCAGATTTCGACGCTCTACACGCGTGGTATGAGGGTGGCAAACAAGGCCCCCCTCCCCCGAAAATGCAAGTGGTTAGCTTCGACGGCAGCAACTCGATGGCGCCGCCGTCCGCCGGCAATGACAATGTTATAATGGAGACTCCTCCGGCCGCCGGCAATGTCGCCGGTGCTAGGGATTCACCGTCCATGCCGGGTAGCAGCCCCTCCGTCACTTGCACGCCCGCCGCCGCATGTGCCGGCCCGTCGACATTAGCCGAGCTCAATGCCCTCACGGTAATTAACTAATGTGTACATCAAGTTAATATATTAGTTTCGTCATCCTTGCCCTCTCTCTAACGCCATACACATGTTCTCGCAGGCTAACTCAATGCCATGCACCTTCCTGATGAGAGTAAACGACGAACTCAAAGACGTCGCGAGGGGGTCCATCCTTCGGCCCCTGGATAAGAAGTGGCACACACGAGATATGGCGGATGACGTTTACCGGGTTGAAGTGGATCGGGCGTTACCGGGCTATGAGGATTTGTTTCCTCCTAATCAACCGCATGGTGCCGATGACGATAGCCCGTTGAATCCGGCCTCACCGAAGGGTTGGGTACTGCTATGGCCGAAGACCCTAATTCGGATCAACACCTACTCGGGGTCGACGGCAAGCAAAGACAAGCACCTTGCGGCGCCACATGTCGGGGCGTCCCTCCACGACAGCCAGCGGCGCCGGTGGTCATCGCCCCACCAGAACGGCCAGCTGCGCCAGAGGTCAGCGCCCCACCACAACAGCCAGCTGCGCCAGAGGCCGAGGAATACGAACGTGAGAACTTCCAATGGGATATTCCTACGTCTTCACAAGTTGTCCATGAGGATGCGCCGGCATCGAAATATGTGTGCTCCAAGAAGCTGTTTGATTCTCAAGAAACGGCTGAGGAGGAAAATCCTAAGGAGGTCGCCACCGCCGCCGTCAAAAATATGCTGAGCCCAAACACACTCCGTGCTATGGCCACTACGGCGATGGATGGTCCAGCACTACAACCCAAGAAGAGGAAGAAGGCAAATAAGAAGGACGCCAAAGACAAGGCGGCGGCCAAATCCAAGGACAAGGTCCCACTCCTTGACAAGTTGCCAAACAATTGGCGACCTCTCGCATCACTTGGGTGAACCGATGCTCGCCGGAGCATGTCCCGAATAAACTCACCCCGGATATGAGGAGCTTGCATGAGACCTGCCGTGCATGTGGAGAACATTCTTCTCAAATCAAAAGATCCCGCTTACCCTCTCTTCGTGGCGAAGGTGCCAACCGGCATGAACTTCGTCGAGAAGTACCCCGCGGACTTGTGCTTCATCCGGTTCAACGACATCTTCAGCATCTATCGCATGCAAGCGCTCCACTTTAGTGTGGTTCGCCTAGTTGCTCTTAGCTTGTCTTCCCGCATTGTTAAGGAGGGGACGCCGACCATCGCGATAATGGACCCCTTCTATATGCGGGAGAGCATCATCCGCAACGCCGGGGATCGCGCGATTGCCACCCAGCAGGTCGAGGATTTCATGCTGGCGAACATTAAAAAGGGCGCCATTCTCATCCCTTACTTCCCCGAGTAAGTAATCACTCGCTAGTCCCCCATCACCATTCTATCCTATATCTCCATTTGCATTTCCAAAGGTAAATCCGTGTGTTTTCCGCAGAGACAAGTTCTGCACCCTCATCGTCGTGCACCCGCAACACTCGCATGCAGCCTATCTCGACTCGGGTAGGGACCGCAAGAAAGACTACACCCACATCAGGGCCCTTCTCAATGATGCTCTCACCGGCTTCGCCAACAAGGCAGGCCCCCTCAAAGTAGAGAGGAAATCCCGAGGATGCTTGGTCTTAACCCACACAACCAACTTCCTCTGCCTCAGGCAGTCAACGCAAGACAATGGGATGGACGCGTGGTACGCCATCCTTCAGATGCAGGAGTACATAAAGTACGCAGATGACATGTTGCTGCCAGAGAATCTCAGAAACAGGTTTGCAAACATGACGGATGTCCCTGATAGAGAGATTAGAAAGAACTGGGGTCGCATCCAGCAGTTCATTTGCACGGTAATCCTGCAGGATGTCAACGCTAGGTCTGGCGAGTTCTTCTACGGCTACGGTCTACCACCTAATGACGAGATAGAACTCCGCTTGGAGATGTCGCATGATGAGAGGCCGTTCAACTCGCTTGAGGGCTGCCGTCCATTCCCCCCTAGGCGTACAACCTGATCCTACGACGGGAACACTTGCTAAAGCTTGAACGATATGTCCTTGAACTTCCGTATTGTAATAATTGCTATATATTCCAATAGAATCGACTTGTTGCTTTTATTTAGTTGTATGAATGTGCATGTGAACATGTGTCTATTGTTTCGTTTACTTTGCTACATATTTCAAGATTATGGCGTAGATAGCTTAATAATTATTTGCATTACTTGCCTCGTATTTGGAGTTCGCCGATGATTAGAATGTTCGGTCACTCGTACACTCGGGGGTGGAGCCAGTGAGCCTTGGTGCGACGGCCACAAGTATCAATCTCTTGTGCATCCTACCTAGCCTCACCGACTCCATCCCCGGATGTTAATATTTGTTTCGACCGACAAAGTATGAGGCACGCTATTTAATTCGTACTACTTGTCTTTTATTTGAGTTCGCACTTCTTAATTGCATTGGCCGATGATTAAAATGTTCGGTCACTTGTACACTCCGGGGTGGGGCCAGTGAGGCTTGGTGTGATGGCCAGAAATATCAATCTATTGTGCATCCTACCTAGCCTCGCCGACCCCATCCCCGTATGTTATTATTTATTTCGACCAACAAAGTATGAGGCACATGCTATTTAGTTCATACTACTTGTCTCTTATTTGAGTTGGCACTTGTTCATTGCATTGGTACTAACGTTTTACTTGTCTTGTGCATGGAGATGCCGACGACATATATCGTGTACAAGGGAAGGGTTCCTAGAGTCTACGACGACTGGGAGGACTGTCGGAGACAGGTGCACCGCTTCAGCGGCAACAGCTACAAGGGATACCCCACTAGGGTGGAGGCGGAAGGAAGATACGCCCGTTATCTAGCGGGAGAGATGAGGGACATGAGGAGGAACCGGATGAAGACCATGGCCTTCGTGATGATGGTCATCGTGACCATGTTGTTCATGTTCTATGTGATTGTAGTTTAGGTTAGGAGCTACATTGTGAGGTGTATGACGTCACATGTGACGACTATGTACCGAGACTTCTAACTTTGTGAAACATCATCGTTCGGTGTTGCATATGCACATGTGTTTTATGAATCAACATTCCGGAACGAGACTTGTGTATTTATGTATTGATACCGAAATGATACTTGACTCTCTATGTGCTTCTCATATTGCATGTGCTGCTGTACAAATATGAACTGTGTTGTAAATATATACTGCTGTCAAATATGTATTCTAATATGCTGGAAAAAAGCTGAAAAAAGATTTTTCGAATTTATTGCCGGCGCACCTAAATGACCTACTGCCGGCGCACGTGGCATGCGCCAGTGCTGGAAGCACTATTGCCGGCGCAGCTGCTGGTGCGCCGGTGGAAATTGTCCTTTGCCGGCGAAGCGGCGATGGCGCGCCGGCAGTATCCGTTCTATCGCCGGCGCACTGCTTGGTGCGCCAGCAGTGGCCCGTTATCACCGGCCCGTTCGCACCGGCGGGCTCGTGGTGCGCCGGCAATGGGCCCTTTAGGTTCGCCGGCGGTAGGCCTTTCCCTTGTAGTGGGGCCCTCTCGGTGAGATAGCATCCAATTAGTTTGCAAGCATGTGACTAGCCATATCACAGAACGACTAAAGAGTGCTTATCAGTAACGAGATTGAACTAGGTATAGAGATACCGATAATTGAATCTCGGATAACTAAAGCATTGCGTGACAAAGAGAATTGGTAACGAATGCATATGGTTTTTTCGATCACGAGGTCATCGTTGAATGTGTAGGAGCCACGATAGATCTCCAGGTTCCGCTATTGGTTATTGATCGGAGAGGTGTCTCGATCATGTCTGCATCGTTCGCGAACCGTAGGATGACACACTTAAAGTTCGATGTCGCTTAGGTTTGATATGGAATAAGAGTTTGAGACCGAATGTTGTTTGAAGTCTCGGATTGGATCTAGTAGATCACGAGGAGGTTCAAAATAGTTTGCCGAATAAGATTCATATATGGGAAATATCTTTCTAGGTTTCGGGAAAAGTTTCGATGTTTGACCAGATGTTTCTAGAAGGTTTGTATTCTGATGATTTTGATGTGACCAGATGTATAACATCAAGTAAAAAAAACTGTATATTGCAGCATGCACTTACATATCAAAGTTAAACTTCATGTATTGATCTAGTCAACGAATAAAAATCTGATAAAATGCAAGAAGATTTAGCTTTGTGCATACAATACACATCATTATAAGCTCGGGTATAGTACTTGAGTAAGCCATCTCCAACTATCATTCGCAGATGTGTAGTATACAACACCATATAATATAGATTTATATCGTGATACTTAGCATGTATATATGATAGTCTACTATTTGTCTCAACATTTACCCCAACTGCCCATTTCCAAACTTGAACAAAATGATCTAGAATAGTTACGGTTGACCTAATTTATTTTGGAAGTACTAACATATTTTTTGTTCTATTAAATATTGAAGATTAATGACGGATAGAAGTCCTAGGTAATAGCAAAGCTCTATTATTAGTTTTGAATATCTTCGGTAATTTTACCGATCAAGGTATTGAATATCTCGCTCGATGTAGCACATCCTCAATTCATGAAGAAGCCATTGTGGATATCTTGTTGCGCCACTCGATCTTGATGATCTTCATCGCCGAGAAGTCCCTTTCAATTTTTTTACCGCAACCGATAAAAGCAGCAACTCAATGACACGATAAACCTTAGGGAACATGATATTAATTCCTTTGAAATATCAAGACAATCTCTAGCTCAAGATTATCTTGAACATGCGCATGCTCATAATTAGAGAAATCCAGTGTATGGGTTCCGCTACATTGAGAATTAGCTATTGCAAAGAGAAAAGTTGGTTTCACACGATATTAGACCTAGTCCATGTTTTTTGTTCATAGTCGTTTTCTCCATTGTTCACGAAAACAAGCATAGCTTTCTCGTACGAAGTTTGTTTTTGATATACGGCCACTCCAATTGTTGAAAAAAAAAGTGCATCTGAAATGTTTGTTCAAAAATTAAGGTAGGAAGGAATCACTATCTTGACCTATTGGGAGCTCAGCCCTGGGTGACCCACGGATTCGGGGTTCTCTTTTACAAAGTTGACAATCGCCATAATTTGGCACCAATTTCTTTGAAGACAATCGGTCATCCACACTCGGTCTTTCAAGATGAGCCCAGTGAAAAGCTTGAACTTAGGTGGTTTCCAATTTTTCGACACCATCTTTGGCATGATGGAGTTAATCATACCCTCGAATTTAGCCCTATAAGCCGAAGCAGTTGTGAATGATCATGAAGTGGTGAATTTCCATGTGGTGTCGTTAGTGGTACCCTCAGTAAGCTGCACCCCATTTACTTCCGTCCACAGATCCGCAAACTCGGCAATGTTGGTTATTGTGATGCCCTCATTGCATTTGATTTTGGTGTTCCAAAAATCTTGGTTTATGACTTTGCTAACCAAGAAGTTCTTCCACTTAGAGATTGCGAATGGCACTATGTCATTTGTTTTTTCCCCTCAAGTCTAGGGGCATGCCAAAGCTAGCTATACACACATCCCTAATGGTGATGGTGGTATCCGCATAGAAGAAGTCCATATCCGCACCGTTGCAAGGGTGGTCATTGCTAACCCACGCCTTAGAGATTTCTTTCCACATAAGCCACAACCACCCCAACCTCAAGGCTCTCGAATTTTCGAGGCCGGTTATACAAGGCTCAAAGCTAAGACTCATCGTGCACTGAAGGATAAAGCTACAGGGCCCAAACCTTGGGGGCATGAACTGATCTTCTCGTACGTACCCTGCGCAGCAACTTTTCTTGTTGTTTTTGGTTGAAAAGGCCCAACATCTTAGTCGACCAGACTAGAAATAGATGCATTGAGGTGAGCGAGCCAGCGATCGACCTTATCTGGCCCATGCCTATAGATCGGGGGGGGGGTCAGAGATCAACCAACCTCGCCCTCAACGACCAATCCATCATAGCCTCGTGGTACGTAATCTTTGTTACAATGTACTTGATTTTCTTGATAATTTTTGGTGTCACAATGGTGAAACATAAATCTGGTTGTGTGATTTTTTTTTTAAAACGAGACAACCAAGTTAGTGAATCACAAAGAGGTGCTTTAAATACGTATTTTCCAGGCAACATGTAGCGTTAATGTCAACGACGATAATCAGAGGCGAGAATCTGAATCCGGACAAGGTGATGATCAGAATTTTTATGCTGATCCAAGCATTGTTGTACTGGGTTCCTATTTGAGGTAATAATAGTAGTAGCAAGGAATACTAAATTGTTCTATTTTGCTACTCATACGAATATGTGGTTGGATATTAGTGTTGAATATTTTGCAGGTGAAAGACATAAATATTTCTAGACCCGGCAAAATATGGGGCCGGCCCTGTAAACCTGACAAGTAGGTCCAGTGCGATGAAACAAAAATCTCGGCCAGGTCGGACTGTGACGTGCCGCCAAACTGCTGCTTTGGTCACTCTGCACGCTACACCGGGGGGTCAAAGATCAACCAACCTGCCCTCAACGGCCAATCCATCATAGCCTCGTGGTACGTAATCTTTGTTACAATGTACTTGATTTTCTTGATAATTTTTTGTGTCACAATGGTGAAACATAAATCTGGTTGTGTGATTTTTTTTTTTTAAAAAAAAACGAGACAACCAAGTTAGTGAATCACAAAGAGATGCTTTAAATAGGTATTTTTCACGCAACATGTAGCGTTAATGTCAACGACGATAATCAGAGGAGAGACCTGACAAGTAGGTCCAGTGCGATGAAACAAAAATCTCGGCCAGGTCGGACTGTGCCGTGCCGCCAAACTGCTGCTTCGGTCACTCTGCACGCTACACCGGGGGGTCAAAGATCAACCAACCTGCCCTCAACGGCCAATCCATCATAGCCTCGTGGTACGTAATCTTTGTTACAATGTACTTGATTTTCTTGATAATTTTTTGTGTCACAATGGTGAAACATAAATCTGGTTGTGTGATTTTTTTTTAAAAAAAACGAGACAACCAAGTTAGTGAATCACAAAGAGATGCTTTAAATAGGTATTTTCCACGCAACAGGTAGCGTTAATGTCAATGACGATAATCAGAGGCGAGAATCTGAATCCGGACAAGGTGATGATCAGAATTTATATGCTGATCCAAGCATTTCTGTACTAGGCTCCTATTTGAGGTAATAATAGTAGTAGCAAGGAATACTAAATTGTTCTATTTTGCTGCTCATACGAATATATGGTTGGATATTAGTATTGAATATTTTGCAGGTGAAAGGCATAAATATTTCTAGACCCGGCAAAATATGGGGCCGGCCCTGTAAACCTGACAAGTAGGGCCAGTGCGATGAAACAAAAAATCTCGGCCAGGTCGAATTGTGCCGTGCCGCCAAACTGCTGCTTCGGTCACTCTGCACGCTACACCGCCGTTAGTGCTCACGCCTCCTCCGAAAGAGACCACGAAATCATACCAAACAATGCGTGGAAGAAAAAGAGAGAAAATGGAAGGAAGAAGAAATTTTCTGTGAACAGATGATGACTATTCGAAGTTGGGGAGAGTCGGATTTTTCGACCGCGGCAACAGCCACAACGAGCGTACGTACGTGTGAGCTCAGAAGGAGGATAGGCAGCAGCCAGCAGGCAGTTTCCTAATTGAGCTCGTGCCTGCCTTTTTTACAGACCGTGGACCGACGGCCACCGGTCTTGTACTAGCAAATCTTCTTCTTTGTGCATGCATGCTGCTCTTGTTTTGTACTGCTACCTGGTCTTTGAGTCAACCAAGGTATGAAACGCGAGCAGCCAGCCGGGGGACGACCGGCTCGGAATAGTCTCCTCGATCGATAAATTTAACCACCAGGTCGCATTTGGACATTTCAGAAGGAGATATGCATGCATCAGCATGCATGACTTCCACTGCATGGAGTTCAACAAACATATGCGAGAACCGTTTACCAGAGACGAGTTTTTTCTTAATTGTACAGTTAATTAGCGGGCAATGTCAAGGATCGATACCCATACCAGAGCTTATAATAGACTGAGACTTGAGACTTCGCGCGCCAAATGCACGGTCACCGACGGCATGTTTTATTTGTCAGGTCAGAACACGCGATGGAATGGTTCAGCGCGCGTTTCCGCCGAACATGGCATACAAAATAAGCCGTGCGGATCTGCAAAAATAATGTAGCCACAGGAGGACTAGATCGATCCATGGAAGCCAACGTGCAGCTGCCTAGTACGATTGACAGAAACAATCTTAATCGCGGCGACCTAACATGCATGCTACTCATCAGGTCCACTAGATTTCTGCACCTCCGACGAACAACTTCGTGTTAGATCGGCTGAAATCACGAGCGGTGACACAGCCCCCGGCCTCCAATGACAGCTTCAGGTTGCTCTCATGGCTCGTACAGCTACCGCCTAACTCTCAACTGTCAGGCTGGCAATGCGTGATGCGAATGCTTCCTGTGACGCTCACATCGGCACATGATTTCGGATCGGAGAAGCTAATTCCACGTTTGATATCCGTATCCGCGCCATTCCTTCCATCTCTATCGCTGCACATTGCTGTTCGATTGCCCACAAGTGTAGACAGTTCGGCGATATTTCAATCACTGATTGACTTCTTTTCTTTTCTTCTATCTTCGCTTTGTTGAATATTAATAATATATATACTGCATATTTTTTTCTATCAGTTTGATTTTTTTGATTGAATTGCCTAGTGCAATATTCTCATATACTATCAGAGCTAAGAGGTCTCATACTCCTCCTATATTATTAAAAGAAAACTCTACTGCCTAGGTTTCGTGATTAAAAAACGAATTACATCAGTGGTTACCAAGAGCAAATCTCGGGATTATTGAGCAGCCACCTCCACCCGTCCAAAGTCAGCACACCATCCATCCAAAAGGGACCAAGGCAAAAGGCCTCGAGTTGACATCTCGTTCATCATTGATTAAAGTCCACTCAAAATACAGGCAAAGTACTCCGATGTATGATAAGTAACACTACTGAAAAAGTTCCATGCATCAGCTCGCCTTCGAAATGACGCCATGATGATGCACCGTATAGCAAAACTCTATATACTACTAGTAGTATAATGAAGAAAATGATCATCACACGTGGGAACGTGATTAGCGCCGTTCCAGAATTCCGTACGCGTGGCTTGCTGGACAGAAAATATGTGCCTACTTTACTAAAACGAGATGGATTGCCAGCTACACCTCTGTGCGGATTTAATTGACGGATGAATGTAAAGGAAACGAAACTAATCAAAGTTAATTAAATTAAGAGAGAAGTCCAATTTACCCCCTAAACTTGTCTCAAAGTTCAACTTACAACCCTTAATTTTACTTTGGTTTAACTTTAACCCTGAATTCTAAAAACGGTTCAAAATCACCCCTTACATTGTATTAAGCTGGTTTTTCTTGTACCGTTTATGTTGTATGTTGATGAGTTGGCACAGTATATAGGAAGAAAAACCGCTAACTGGCGAGAAAAATCGGTTCAATACATGTCAAAAAAGGGTAGAAGGTCCAATTCCGAACGGTTCATAGAATTCAGGGTTGAAGATTGAATCAAAGTAAAGTTGAGGGTTGTAATTTGAACTTTGAGATGAGTTTAGGGGGGGGGGGGTAAATTAGACTTCTCTCTTAAATAAAAACGGAGGGAGTATGTGTGAACAAAAAATCACAACTCTAGCGGATCCCGTGTAATTCAAACCCGGATAACTCAAATCCGGTGAGTGTATCGAAATTGATACTTGAAATGTTTTTAGAAAATCGCACGATAAAACGAGAAGAGAAAATGAGTTCATAATTCATCATAGTTGGTCCCAATTCATTAATTTACAAGCAATTCGTAGATAGATCAGCCTAACCTTGACCTTACGGTCGTAAGGAACATCATGTTCTCCAATGAGCTCCTAGCCAGGGTTGCGCCATGCCCTCAGGTTGCTCCGTGACAGAGCGTCGCGGGCATCGGTGGTGGCACGCGGTAGCTCTCCGCCTCCACATGCTCGCCCTGGTTGGGAACGCCATGGCTCGCTTTTCCATGGCGTATCATCAATGCTTTCGGACCTGTCCCATGCTGGGAAGATGATCATCCGTCGCGAGAGGGCACCACGGACTCGCGCTTGGTCAGATCAATGGTGGCGCAGGCATTTCACCTTTTCCTCAGTGGGAGGATTACGTGGGGTGGGTGGGGGAGGACGGGGGAGGGGGGCGACCGAAGCCAAACTCCATCGTGTTGCATTTTGCAGATTAGTGATTTGGAGGAGCGGCGTGCATAAATCATGGTGGACCGATGCAGGATTGGAACCCTAAATCGGCAACACTACACGATATATAGCAGGTAGCCGGGGTTCTACCTTTACCCTAGATAAATATTTTCGGACCGGGCCATTATCCAATATCTATTTGGGCAGCTTAAAACGTAAAAACGGGAAAACAGCTGGATCTTCCGGTTTTGGCTCGTTTTTTAGGATCTGCTAGAGTTGCTCTTCTTATGGTTTTTTTTTTTTTGAGAGCTGCTCTTCTTATGGTTTATGGTTGGGGCTATAAATTTTGACGTCACTGGGCATGTCGCTTTGAGTAATTTGTTCTCAAGTCTCAACAGACAGATCGTTCAGATTTAGTACAACTTTGTATTAAATCAATTAAAAATAACCAAAAGAAGTAGTACGGAGTACTATAATGAAAAAAAATACTTATAATGAAAAAAATGATCATCACACGTGGGAACGTGATTAGCGCCGTTCAAGAATTCCGTACGCGTGGCTTGCTGCACAGAAAATATGTGCCTACCTTACCAAAACGAGATGGATTGCCAGCTACTACTACCTCTGTACGGATTTAGTCCACGCATAGATGTAAAGGAAACGAACTAGCTGTCGTTCTAATCAAAGTTAATTAAATAAAAATGGAGGGAGTATGTGTGAACAAAAAAATCGGCAACTCCAGCGGATCCCGTGTAATCCAAATCCGGATAACTCAAATCGGGTGAGTGTATCCAAATTGATATTTGAAATGTTTTTGAAAAAATCGCTCAATAAAACGTGAAGAGCAAATGAGTTCATATAATTTATCATAGTTGGTCGCAATTCATTAATTTACAAGCAATTCGTATATAGATCAGCCTAACCCTGACCCTACGGTCGTAGGGAACAACATGTTCTCCAATGAGCTCCTAGCTGGGGTGCGCCATGCCCTAGGGTTGCTCCGTGATAGGGCGTCACGGTGGCACGCGGTAGCTCTCCGCCTCCGCATGTTCGCCCTGGTCGGGAGCAACATGGCTCGCTGCTATGGTGTATCCTCGATGCTTTCAAACCCGTCCCATGCCGGGGACATGATCATCCCTCGCGAGAGGGCACCACGGACCCGCGCTTGGTCCGATTAATGGTGGCGCGTGCATTTCCCCTATTCCTCGGTGGGAGGACTACGTGGGGCGGGTGGGGGCGATCGGAGCCAAACTCCATCGCATCGTCGATTGCTCACTTCAGGTTAGAGATTTGGAGGAGCGCTGTGCATAAATCACGGTGGAGCGATGCGGGATTGGAACCCTAAATCGGCAGCACTACGGGTAGCCGGGGTTCTACCTTTACACTAGATAAATATTTGCGGGCAGGGCCGGGCCGTTTGGAAAGCAGCTGGATTCCGGTTTCGGCTCTTTTTCTAGGATCTGCTATAGTTGCCCTTCTTATGGTTGGGGCTATAAATTTCGACGTCAATGGGCGTATTGGCTTAAGTAATTTGGTCTCAAGTCTCAGCAGACAGATCACATGATCGGTCCATAGGAACACAGAGAATCGGCAGACAGGCAAAGTTTTGAGCAAAAAATAATTTCATTACTCTGCATATGTTACATTCACGTTGAAATGACACTGTTTCATCCCCGTCAGAATCAAACGGGTCGGGAAACTGATTTCTACAACTGCCTAAATGCACAGGAGACAGGTAACCGTCCCGCCAAATGTCGGCGCCGTCGATAACTGCTACTGCATGGCGCGGGGTGCCGTTACTGGCATCGGCAGCCGCGACGGCGAACGGTTCAAACTCTGCTTCTTGTGGTTCGGCCCAGACCAAGTCACCAGCATCGGCGGGCGGCGAGTCGTGGGCTGTGGGGAGCTCGTCGTTTCCGTCTCCGTGCACGTGGATCCAGCCTTGGTCGTCCGAGTCCCAGTCCGGCAGGGCCGAGGCGGCGCACGCCAATGCCCCGATCCTCTCGGCGGGCGTCGTCGACGTCTCGTCCGCCTCGTCGTCGGTGTCGTCCGAGTCCCAGAGCGCGTCGTGCAGCGTACTCTTGGGAGTGGTCCGTTCTTGCTTCGCCGGCTCCGGGCTGTAGTAGTAGTCGCGGGCTGCGGTGGCGGAAGCGAGGAACGGATGATCCAGGAGGTCCGCCGCCGTGCACCGGTGGTGGGGGTCTCTGGCGAAGCAGGCGGCGAGGAAGCCCTTGGCCTCGGGGGACAGCCACCCGGGCACCTCCGGCACGGCGTCCGTGTACCCGATCCGGTGGACGGCGGCGAGGAGGTCGGTGAGGTCGCTCCAGGGCGCGCGGCCGGTGGCCATCTCGACGACGGTGCAGCCGAGCGCCCACACGTCGGCGGCGGGGCCCTGCTCCTCCCCGCGGGCCACCTCGGGGGCCATGAACGCGGGCGTGCCGCCGATCGGGAGCGGCGAGTCAACGGCCCTGGCGCACCCGAAATCCGTCAGCCGGGCGCGGCCGTCGGCCCCGATGACCACGTTCCGGGCCTTGACGTCGCCGTGCACGAGGGACCGCGCGTGGAGGTAGGCCAGCCCGCGCGCGACGTCGCCCGCGTACGCCCGGATGTCGCGCTCCGGGAGGCGGTTCCTGGCGGCCTCGTCGGCCAGCGAGCCGCCGGGGGCGAACTCGAGGAGGAGCTGGTGCCCGCCGTGCTCCGCGGCGCGGGAGCCGAGGCAGGGGATGATGTGCGGCGAGCAGAGGCCGGTGAGCACGCTGCCCTCGCGCGCCAGCTGCGCCGCGCCGCACGCGGCGGCGGACTTGACGGCCAGGAGCTTGCCGGAGGAATCGTCGGACGCGAGCCACACGACGGCGCCCGACGCGCCGCGGCCCAGCGTGCGGAGGCGCCTGAGCTGCTTCGCCACGGTGACGTCCATTGTGTTTGCGTTGTCCCGGTTGGTTGGTTGGACTGTGAGCTGAAGTTGTAGCGAGGAGGATGTGGGGATGGACGGATATGGCGCGCGAGATCCACGGTTTATATGGGTGGCGCGCGACGAGGAAGAGAGCAATAGAGCATGTGTGCGCGGAACACGTGCGTTTTCCCTCCTGTGCGCGCGCGCGCGGCTGCTCTGCCTCTGCTACAAAGAAAGCCTCGTGCCGTCGTGCGACCTCCTCCTTTGTTGGCCCTGGCTGGCTGCAAAGGAAGGTGTAGCGAACGTGTGTGTGTGTCTGATGAATCTGGTCGCGTTTTTTTTTTTTGGGGCCTTTCTTCTTCGTCGTTTTTCTGCTGCCTTTCCGCTTGACAGATCGGGATCACGATCACGGCAGCCTTCCATGGGTGGGTAGATGCATCATGCTTAATGGACATTGTTGAGAGGCCTAAGAACACCAATCATACTTAGACTTTCATTAATATTTAAAAATTTAGCGAAACTATTATAGCTATCTTTTAAAAAATAAGTAACATCTTTCTTTTTTTATATTTACAAAAAATTACACCGTTGGGATTCCCTTACGGTAAGGGTGTCATCATTATGAGATTTTCTTGGGGGGGGGGGGCACACCCCTCCCTAGGCGACCTATGCCACTATGAATAAGGGGTTGTTCGTGTCGTCTGTCCCCCTTAGGGCCACTAAAGTGTATGGACAGTTCCTATAGGGACCCTACTTGCGATTGCCTTGAACCTTGGCTGCAGCTTGAGGCGGACCTGCCCCGTCTGCCGCGATACCCCTATCAAGATGTACCCTTAATAATTTTGTATGTATTTTTATTTTTTTGTAACTTTTCGATAACCATTTTATACCTAATCAATATCTAAGTATACCCAATACTAATATAATCTATACATAAACAATAATATCAATCTTTACCTAAATAATAATGATAATTTATATTGATCTATACTATTAAACTGAAACCCATCCATTCGGTTTTTTAGCAGACGACTCCGCCTTTTATTCGACGGTTAATCTAACTGGGACACGTATCCTCGGACTTTTTAGTGTGCGGCAGTTTTCCAACATAAGTCACCAATATAATTGTCATGAAACTCGTCCCTCACTATGAGGCATCACACTCCATGTAAACCTACTTGTCTTGATCCTCAATGTCAAGGGGAAAATAGTGTTTCACATGGATGTAATCTTCTTGTTAATCGACATGTTCACTATTCTAAGGGTTTGGTAGAAATCCCCAAGTCTAGGGTTTGACCAAAAGTGTAACAATGCCATAAACTAACACAATTATAACCAACCAAATCATGACTGGTGAGATAGATTGCCCCAAAATATACAAGGGTTCCGATTCCATGAACAAGTCCCTCCGATTTTGAGGGATTTTGAGGGTTTCAGGTTTTCCTAAAGGAGGATATACCCAAGATAAATATGTGGGTGAACTGAAATTTAGGCCTCTCCACATCTTCCGAGTCTGGCTTTTTTTTTTTTTGGTGTCTCCGATAAGGCCCTTGTTGTGTTCTGTTCTATCGTACACTATGCATTTTCTTCCTGTGCCTCGTCGTAATGTCTCAGTCTTATCCTGGACATTTCTCACATTAAAGCTCCTTACAACGCGGAGATGTTACGGAAGAAGTTCTGCCGTAAGGGCAAAGTCATGCCCGATCATCCTCATCCATCGCCGTTTCCTAGAGGCACGTTTCGTTCGGCTGGTACGGTGGTACCAGAATAGATGTGCACCTCGCCAAGAGTATTCGGCTATTTCTTGTCTAGGGGATTTATGGCGGACTGATCTTTCGACATCCATGTTTAGGTAATCTAAAGCTGATGGAGGATTAGTTAGCAATCTCTCGTTTCTGGCGTGACCTTGTTTAGGTAAACACATTAGCCAGAAGATTAACGATATAAGAGCATCTTCAGTCGCGTCCCCCAAACCGCGCCGGATTGAGCATTGGGAGACGTGTTTTGTTCGTGCCGTATTTGGGGGACGTCGTTTCCCAGCCGCGTCCCCCAAACACCGCCCCAAACATTAAAAATACTTCTTTTTTAACATAGAATCATTTATCAA
Source organism: Lolium rigidum (assembly GCF_022539505.1). Taxonomy (NCBI): domain Eukaryota; kingdom Viridiplantae; phylum Streptophyta; class Magnoliopsida; order Poales; family Poaceae; genus Lolium; species Lolium rigidum. Next base: position 130,082,561 of record NC_061513.1, read on the forward strand.
ATATAGCATATGAATAAAAATGTTTACGAGTATTGTTTTCAAATTAAAATACAACAAACAATAAAACAAGTAAACAAATATAATAAATAGGGCTAGATGCTAGATCAAGGTGCCACGGTATTTTCTTTGATCCTCCACAAATGCTCAACGAGATCAGCTTGAAGTTGATCATGAACATTGCTGTCACGGATCTCTGCGTGCATGGCGAGGAAATCAGCAAAATCTGCATGCAACTCATGATCAACCTCCGCAAGAGGGCCCTCACACTCATAGGGACCAACATGTTTACGGGCATGATTCTTGCGGTCATCCTCGATGATCATGTTGTGCATGATCACACAAGCCTGCATCACCTCCCACATTTGGTCGTGAGACCAGCTTAGAGCAGGGTACCGGACAATGGTAAATTGTGCTTGAAGCACACCAAATGCCCGCTCGACATCCTTCCTGCAAGCCTCCTGTCGCGTAGCAAAGTGGGAATTCTTCAGACCCGATGGATTCGAGATTGTTTTGACAAAAGTGGCCCATTTTGGATATATACCATCGGCGAAGTAGTCGTTGTGTAGCATGGCATGCCCCTCCATCCTCTGTCGGGGCTCGGACTTCCTTCTCCCCGGCCTTGATCCTCCGCGGCGCGACCTCTTCCTCTTCTCCGCCTCGGCGTCAACCATGTCCTGGAGGGACGCGATGATCAGCAAATGCTCCCGGAGGTCGTCGTCCTCCAGCAGCAGGGCAAACATCTCATCGTCGCTATCCATGTCTAAAGCAAAAAATCAATGGTTAAAATTGCACTGAGGCAGACGATGCAACGAACAACGGCCAATCGCGCCTACCTGGCAAGTCGTCGAGCACCTTGTGTGCGCGGAGGTGGGGCGGATTTGACGCCGCGTTCTGGGATGCGATGGCGAAGCGGCGGCGGCGGAAAGACTGGCGGGAGCGCCAGCCGCGGCGACGGTGCCGACTCTCAGAAGAGATCAGACGCTCAAACGGCCGGCAAATCCAGCGGCGGCGGAGGGGTGGGAGGCGCGGGAAGGAAGGAGCGACGAGGAAAAAGGCGTGAATCAACGGTTTATGCAAATACTCGCCGACATGTGGGAGCCCACGTCGGTTCGCCTCGCTTTTCATTGTGTCCTCCGTGCCCGATGCGACCCCTGTGGGACGGGGACGGCCTCGGGGCACCGGACAAAATTGGGCTTTGGGGGACGCGGCTGGAACCGTTTTTTGGTCCGGCGCGCCCCAAATTGCTTTGGGGGACGCATTGGGGGACGCGACTGGAGATGCTCTAAGAAAGCCTGGACGCACAAGCGAACGCGCGTGAGACTCTCCACGCGCCACCGCCCCTCCACCCTCCCAGCGCCTGCGCCCGCTCTTCCTTCGCCGCCGCTCCCTCCCCACCCGACCTTCGCCCCGGGTCGTCTCGCGCGACTCGGCTCCGGGCGACGACCAAAACCCTAGAAAAAGGTGGTCGGTCTCCCTCCTCTTGGCCGCTGCCGCCGTCGGGGTCGACGGTGGCGGCCGCGCCCGGTTGCCAAAGGCAGGGGCGATGGTGGCGCGCCCATGGACTCCCCTTCGCGCGGAGGCGGGGTCTTTCAGGGGCGGCGACGTTGGACGGCGGGTCTGGTGGTGGTGGCCTTCAGCTACATCACTTGGATCATGGCGGGAATGAAGGGCGGCAGCGGGACCGGGCGGCGGTGGCAAGGTACATGGTCGCGATGCGGCGACAATGAGGCTCGGCCAGGCTTTCCTGGTGGGCAGAAGCCGGCCGTCTCCGCGTCCTGGGCGTGCGTAGCCGCTATCCCGACGGCTGCTGGCCTCCATCGGCCAGGTTAGAGGAGAAAGATGAACCGCGGTTCGCAGCCATGGCAGCGGCGTGGGGGCCGGCCACTCCGGATTTCATGGTGGTCGTCCCGGGGTTCTTCTTTCGCGAAGATGAAGATGTTCCGGATGCCGATCTTTCTTCATCTAGCCGGACTTATGAGTTCTAGAAGGCTATGACAGCGAATGGAAAATTGCATCTTTTGCCTGGAGTTCACAGGATCGGGTGGAATTCGGTCGCGCGCACCCATGCTTTTATTCTGAGCGTTTGGTTCCGGAAGGAGCGACGTGAAGCTCTGTTCTGTGTTGACTTCAAGAGACTTTTGGTCCATGGTGGAGTCAGAAGCAGAGAATATCATGAAGGCGGGATTAGGAGATTAGCTAAAGAAGATTCAAGTCTCCGTGATGTTGAGGAACTTGCTTGGTGTGCTGGGATTCACAACAGTGGTATGAAAGTGGGGGCGACAACACAAGTGAAGTTCAGAGTTCTACCTTTTAGGGTGAAAACCCAAGATCTAGCCTTCACTGGCTGTGCCTGGCAATGACCTTGTTGGAGGCATTGTTTTCAGAGCGGGGACTATCTTCAGGGTGAAAATCTAAGATGTTTGATCAGGCGACGACGGCGCTGGTACACTGTTCCCTTCTTGGACGGCGTCGCTTTTGGAGAGTCTATATTTCCGTGTTATCTTGGTGGTGGATGTAATGTTGTTGCTAGGCTGCGATACTTTAGCGGACTTCTATTTCTTAGTTTTCTTTTCACTTTTTTTGTTGTGTGCATCCGTACTGCTATTAGTGTGTTGCGTTGTTCTAGAGGCTAAGTGCAATTGGTATCTTTTGATATTAATATATTTCCTCTATGAAAAAAAAGACGGCCCATTTCATTACTCATACGCATTTGCCGCTGCCAATCATTGCAACCACTTTCAGGTTGATTTAATATTATTATCTGCAACAGACTTCTTTTTTTGCATTTGCAACGAACTCAAGCAGTATCTTGACCTTTCGTTCGAGCCCTAAATGGAAGAGGATCCATAGTTAGCATTTTCTCAGTTTGCATCCATTGCACTGGAGATTCATTGAGCATTTTGTTTCCTCAGTTAGCATTATCTCTATACATCAGTACATGAGCGTATGAACTTTTCGTACACTTCTTTGACTCGCGCGGTTTGGCATTTGACGGCTTCTTCCTCTGAAGGACAGCTGTAGCATGAACCCGTGGTCTCTCGATAAGATGAAGATGATACCCCCTCTAATTTATATTAATTATCACTAATATAAATATGTCTAGAATTAAATATATTAGAATCCATATTAGCGGCAATAAATACGGGTCAAAGAGTAATTTTTGTCTCACGGTATTGCAGATCGGATCTTCACGGTTTGTGTTCCGTACTACTACCTCCATCCAAAGCTTAAGGTTTATATTATTTTTAGAAAGTTAAAAATATATCAAGTTTGACTAAGCTTTTCCCAAAAATTATTAACATGCAAAATACAAAATTAATATCATTAAATAGATAATAAAATATATTTTGTATGGTATCTACAAATATTATATTTATTAATAGATTGTTCTAAAATTCTGGTCAAACTTACTTGGTTTGACTTAAAAAAAAAACCTTAAGCTTTGGAATGGAGGTAGTACTATCCAAGAATTTGTCTGACTAAAGTAAAATTGATTGACGGTTGGTGCCCATGATATTTGGAACATTGTGAGGTGCAAATGCAATTTTATAATCGAAACTAGAATCATAGATTGCAGTTGAGCAGCAAGTCGTTATAAAGAACAAATTCGTTGCAAATTAAACATTTATTAGTTTTTCTCCGTTTCAATGATGAAAGACGAATTTTAGAATTTGGCATTTATGACAGACAATGTGGCCAAATGGTTTATCAGTAGCCACATTGACAGTCAGACATGTCCCGTGCCCAACGAAGTCCTGTGCTGCTTCTACATTTCGCACAAGGCAGCTAACACCATGCACGTTGACAGAATGAACATCATCCGCCGCTAAGTCTGCGCCTGCATTCACCCACCGTGGCCATCGTTGTTTCAATGTTTCTGACGCTTCGGAGTGTTGGCCGTTCACGTCGATCCAACCATCGTCGGAATCCTAGTCTGGCAACGCCGAGGAAGGGCTCGCCAGTGATCCGATCCTTTCGGTCGCGATTATTAGAATGTCCTCCTCTGTTTCACCTTCTTCGTCCGACTCCCAGAAATCCGGCGACAGCCACCCGGGGCGTATTTGTATCATTGTATGGCCGGCCAGGCCAGGCGATGCGTGGGAAACGTGCGGGAGAGAGAGCTGCATTCCGTTTCCCAGAGGCGAGGGTACGGCGTAACGAGGTTGTAGCTAGCCGCCGCGCATGGTCAAATTCTAGTGCCCGGCGTGCGGTAGATGGGATTTCTCCTTTTTGTGGGGCCGGAAGCTCAAGCGATCATGCATGACGGATCGAGCATCTGTACGCATGGTGGTGACCGAGCAGGTCAGTCAGGTGCATCTGAATCGCTCTGGCTGCGCATCTCTACTTGATGCGCGCATATTCTTTGCACGTTTTAATTGGATCTCCCTCCCCGAAATCTAATGATGGATTGTTTGTTTCACTCTACAGAGAATCTCACCTTCCCTATCAAATTAACTCCCCGCCGCTTGTGGATAAAAGCATCTCTAACATATCCCAAGAAAAGCCTAAAATTCTACAAGGAAAATGCGCTTTCAGTCCAAACACGCGGACCGATGAGATCCTGGATGGTACATTGGTACTGAACAAAATAATCCAGCTGCCACAGAATAAACCCCCTCAAATCTCAGATACCCAGTTTTGGAACCAATATTTTACTAATAAAATTGAACCGCTTCAAAGCCTGTCGGGAGGAAACTTAAGGTTTAACCACCACCCGATCAACTTACGTTGACTCCGGCTAGAATTCTGATGGAATTCAGCGGGCAAGGCAAGGTTGGGTGGCTACGCAGACGCCTAGGGGCGTCCCAGAAGAATTCAGCGGGCATAGTGTTCGAGTCTCTAGAGTAGAAAGAGGAGAAAAAATGGAGAGGCAATTGATAGAAATACAACCTCTGTCCGAAATAGATGGTTTAGATTTAATAAAAAAATAGATGTATGTAGACACTTCTTAGTGAATAGATACATCTAAATTAGATAAATCTAAGCCATATATTTATGGATGGAGGGGTAGAAAAGAAGAAAACATATTTTGCGGTAACAATTTAGGGCACGATAACACCACTTTTGTACTGCAAGTAATTTTCCCGTGTAACTGAAACCGTTTTTGCAGTACGAGTTTTTTTCCAGGGTTGCTAAAGATGCATGCACAGTTGCACACAATGACATAATCGATCAAGACGTCAAGTGGACAACCATAGGTACTTTGTTGGGAGTGACATAAGCATCAGGCGGCCGGAGAAGAAGCTGAGAAAGCAGCCGGAAGCTGAGACCACCACCTACTTGCAGCGGCCATGAGCCGTCGACTCGGCCCATCGGTCTCGCTCGGCTGTTGGAATTTCCAGCGGCCTGGTTCTCCCTTACAAGTCAACCACTGAAGGCATCCACCCTAATGGCGTTCTCCACGCCAGATTTCGCCTTCGGTTTTCCTCATCCGTGACAAAAAAGAACGCAGGAAAGTTCGACTTCGAGATAAGTAAATGTGTTATTTTGGCAGAGAACACTTCGCAGTTGCAAACAATGGATGTTGACGCTCCAGCGCGTGCAGCATTAGAATACTGAGCGAGTTGGCAAACAAAAAAATCTTGACAGGCATAGTATATTTGGACTAATCGCATTTCTCGATTATAGCATGCGCAGCAAGAGCCACATTGCACTTTTTCATCCGTATAAAATCACTTATCTGTTGCCTGCTGGTGCAGCCAATGCATGCATGAACGGAAAGACGTTAAATTAATATTTTTACGAAAAGGACCACCAAATATGTTAATCGTCATCAAAAGCAGTAGAAAGAATGTTAAAGGTAATAAAAAATACAAATAGATCTTTGGACCATTTAGTGAAGAGTACGATCATTGGAGCAAGCCGAAGACGCGCTGCCGTCCTCATCCCTCTATGGCCGGAGTCACGCAAAGCTTGTTGAACTAGAGCTTATTGTAGTAGACGGACGAGAAGTCATCGCTCTAAGACCCCGTAGGACCAACACAGCAGACTAGCAACCAATGCCAAATAATGAAAACTATATAAGGAAAAGCCAAACATGTAACCACACTAACGAATACGATGACGGATTGGATCCCAGGAGATCCACCAGAAACAAAAATCTACACGCCCTCTGCCCGTGCTAGGCGCACCACCTGAGCGACGATAGGGTAGGAAGGACCTTACTCTGCCATCAGGATATAGCCGCCACCTCGCCATCCCGATGAAGACACTGGAAAAACCGAAAACAAAAAATGGAACCCTTCGGCCATCGAGAAGACCGAGGTCCGCCACACCTCCAAGGACTACAAATCCATCAGAAGCGGGGCACGGTGGCTCTGTTGCACATGAACCCTAGCCGCCTCCTAGGGGAAGGCATTTAATTATGACTCCATAGCTGTAGTAGAAAGGAATACTGTTAAACAAAGGTATTTTGCTCTACCCTCTCCATTTCGTAAAAGAGGACCTATAAACTTTCTAAAAGTTAAATCATGTGAAGTTGGCTAAAGCATTAAAAACCATTAAGCTCTAACGATCTAATATCAATATTATTACATACATCATTAAATATACTTTAAGAATACATCTATGAAAAATCTGGATCTTGCCGGCGGCAATTGGTACGATGTGTGCAAGAAGTGAGAGCGTAACTTTTGGAGAACTTGGATTTTAAATGTTGTCATAGTGGTGTTTGTGCTGCTACTATAAGAACTACAACATTGTAGCGGAACTTTTCCTTTTTAGCTTTTTTCTTCTTTTTCTCGCTTGCATCCTCATGTGCACCCAGACAGATCTCACATGCAAGCCAAGTTTGCGACACATACTAACACGAATCATTTGCAATCCTATGATCTATAGTAGTCAAGCGAGAGCCAACGAAGCAGTTAAAAAATACTCACCATTGAAGAGGCGGCACCGACTCGCTCCTTCCTCAGATAAGTATACGTTAAGACATGTCTTAAGTTAAATTTTATTAATTTTGATCAATTATTTAGAAAAAAGTAGTAATATTTATGTCACTAAATTAATATCGCTAGATTCATCTTGACATATAGTTCGATAATGTAATAATTTGATGTTACATATATTACTATTTTGTTAAAAATTACCCAAATTTAAAAATGTTTGCTTCTAGAAAAGGAAAACATACGCCTATACAGGGACGGATCCAGGATTTCGAACTTGGGTGTTCAAAAAATAATTTAGCTACTCTACAAGGATTGACTTAGATACATCAGAACTTTTCCCCCCATAGCTGAAAGAATCATCGAAGTTTTCGCAAAAGTTAGAGACAAAATACTACACGATCATATGATCTTAAGCTTGGATTGACATTAACGGACTTGTTTTGCACAAAGTACAATGTCATTGACAAATACATCTACATTATAAATAGTATTATTTTGTTTGCCAAAAAGTTTGGGTGTACATCTGCACACCCATGACTATACACGGATCCGTCCATGCGCCTATACGCCATATGAGTAGAGCATACTATGTCGGTCGTCGACAATAATAATACGACTGCTAGACCATTGAAGAGGCAGTATCGGCGTGTTGACCTTTGGCTCACCAGCTGTGTTGAGTTTGTTGGGTACGAGTTTGGCAAGCAAGCCCAGTAGCTGAATAGCTGGGATGGAGGACTATCCAGACGTCTGGAGGCAGCAGTTGTAAATCGCTGGCCAAGCCACCTGTTTTGCTGTTGGGTGCCGCCAAAGTAAGCTGGGGTGCTGAGCTGGCCAGAAACACAGTGTTCCTCTCCTTGTTCACCTAATTTTTCATGGACAGAGACACATATATATGGAACCAGCACGTAGTACAATTGTGCTTCTGGAACACTCTTGTTGCTAGCTGCAATGAGCTTGTACTGGTCATCCATGTGCAGAAAACTACTGTAAAACGTTCTGGGCCTCTCCATCCACGATGCTAGGTGTAGGCCTCTCTAGAACCCGTTCGTCAAGATCGCTGCGGAGAGCGTCAAGTGGCAGCGGGACCCGAGAGAGGCAAAACAGAAAGCGGTGGACTCTTGCGATGCACGTACGATCGAGTCGGCAGCAACTCGAAACCCCAAACCCAAATGCCATTCCTAGTATGATCTCGTGTCTTCTTCGCTAGTCCTCCTTATGCGTCGTGGCCGAGTCAGAGGCCCCCGTCTGTACAGCGAGCTCCCCAAAGATGGACATGTTTTTGCTGCCGACGGTGCGTGCTAACCGACACGCTTTCAGACATGTGGTACCGGTGACGCAGCGGCCGACTGAGGCGGGGCCTCGCTCTACGCCGCGCGCGGCCGGCCTGATCGACACGCATGGCGCTGGAACAGGAAGTACATGACGGCCGGAAGAATCATGGAATGACGGCACGGCAGCCCCGCCGCCGGCCGTACTAGTACCCGAAATAGTACGTCGTGATGGAACCGGTGATACATTACACGGCCGGCGTCAGCCGGTGCTACCGGGCCCCGCGCGCGGACCTACGAGTAGCATGCCGATTCGGCGCTGGACGGTACCCGGGGCGGCGGTGTCTTGGCTGCCGGTCGGCGGTGACCGCATATATCCCCCGATCCTATTATCGTGAAAGCGGCGGCAGGTACGGCTTCCTTTTTCTTTCTCTCTTTCGCTACCAGGCCTAGGTCCGCGGCTCCACGCCGTCGCTCGCGTTTCCACTCTCCATTGGAGGCTCCCTTCTTGCCGCGCCATTAATTTAGTAGAGTGGAGGATTACGCGCGAGACGGTGCATGCTGACGCCGACGCCGACGCCGACGCCGACGCCGCTCGATCGTGTCGACCCGGCCCGCGGCTGGAAACCTCTTCGCCTGTTTCGTGGCCGACGAGCCACAACGCGATCCGCGTCGAGTCGACCTGGGTTGCAATTGTTTTTGGAACTGAATTAACGGCACGCATAGTCCAATCTCTGGTTTGGCTGCCCAAGGAAAACCATCATTTTGCCGGGTTACTTTGCTTTGCCGTGCTATCACAGGCTAAGAGCATGTCTAGTAGAACCCTGTAAAAGTTTTCTAGGATTTACAGGCCGAGATTTGCAAGTTTTGGACACATTTACAGGTTGAAAAACAGGGGCAAAGAATAGAACCCCTAAACCCAACCCGTGTAACAGAATATTTCGTTTTAGGGGTTTGAGGGTTTAGGGGTTCTATTCTTTGCCTCAACCCCAACCTCTAAACCTGTCACATATTCATCACAATATGACACAAAAACACAATGAATCATCAAACATACTACAAAAGTAATAATCATGGATGCATGGTTTAGTAGTTTTTACATCACATAATCATCATCTTGCCCATCTCATTGGCACCATCACCAAAAAATTACACGTCGGTGCCATATGCTAGGCCACTCCACCACCATCAAACCCCACCATCATGCGAGTTGTCGACACCGCCATCGCTCATGGTAGTGTCAACTACAAAGGTAGAGGAGGACCCTCGGAATATCCTCTTCCTCTCGGCGATGTCCTCCTTGTACTCCTTCCACCATTGCAATTGCTCTTCATCCATGTCTTCCTTGCACATCATCATGTGCTCCTTCTCTTCCACCATGAGTTCTTTCCATACATTTGCTTCTTTCACCTTGAGCATCCTCTCCTCCAAGTCGGCCTTGCGGGCTGCCTCCTCACGCTTTGCTTCAATGTGTGCAAGCTTGACCACCTTCTTTTGCTCGGTGATGAGAAGCTTTGTCTCCAACGCCTTGGTTGCCAAAGCCTCTCTTGCCTTCATCATATGATCCATCTTCTCCCTTAGGCTAGCCGCCTCTCCTTCCATCTTCACCCTAAGCTTGGCCTTCTTGGTTCCCTCGGGCTTGTTCAAGTTCCTCTCCTCAACATCCGGATCATCCATGTCAAGCATTGCGGACTTCTTCGGTGCGGTTTCATCATCTCTCAACTTCCACTTGTCATATGTTTGAAGAATTGGCCAAACATGCTTGAATGGGAATTCTTTGCCCTTGGAGCCGGCCATCTCCTTGTATCTCAAGCCGGCAATCTTCTCCTACAAACCAAGCAACACACACAACACACATGAGAGAAACCATACAACACACATGAGAGAAACCATACGATGTGAGGTTTGCAAACTTACATAGTCACTCTCCACGGTGCCACTCGGCGGCGCATCCATCACTTGGTCCATGGCGGCACTCTAACGCGCACATGCCGGCTTCATCAAGTCCCACCGGCCTTGAAGCGACCGGAATGAGCGAGAGGCGAACCCACTCCTCTTCGGCTTCATCTTAAGGTAGGCGTCCTCGATGCGCTGCCAATACCGTTTACCGGTTTGGTCGGTACCGGTGCCCGCATCCAACCCCACCGACGCCCAAGCTCGAACCAAGAGTATATCTTCCGCGTCGGTGTAGTTCGACGAGCGGACGGGGGCGAGCAACGGCGGTGAACGCCTCCTCTTGTATCTCTGTGATGTCTTCTTCATCATCATCCTCCTCCTCCTCATCTCCTCCCTCCGCATCCTCTCCTCCTCCAAATCATCATCCCTATAGGGATCAAGCGGTGGAGCGTTGATGTCCACCTCCACCTCATTGAGCATGTCCATGAAGGACACGGCGGCCGGGGCGGGCGGCACGGCGGCGGCCGGGGCGGGCGGCACGGCGGCGGCCGGGGTGGCCATTTCGTCGAACACCTCCGGGGCGGCCGGGGCGGGCGGCACGGCGGCGGCCACTGGCTGCTTCGCCGGGGCCCTCCTCTTGGCCACGGCCTTCCTCGGCGCCGGGGAGGAAGCCGCCTTGGCCTTGGCAGCACGAGGACCACCGGAGGGCACCTTCGCCCGTGCCCGGGAGGTGCGGGTGGTGCGGCCGGTGCGGGGGCGGGGGCGGGAGCGACGGCCGGTGCGGGGGCGGCGGCCGGCACGAGGTGATGCCCCGCACGCCGCCGCCCGCGCCGACGTGGGTCGCAGCGACCACGGCGGCGACGTGCGGGTGGGCGGCCGGTGCGGGGGCGGGAGCGACGGGCGGCGGGGCGGGCGGCGGGCCGGGGGCCGTCGGCGGCGCGGCCACGGGCGGCACGGGCGGGGCGGGGAGGCGTCCATGGCGGCGGCGGCCGGTGCGCGGGGGGCGGGGGCGGGGCGAGCGGCGGCGGCGGGTGGGTGGGATTGGGAAATTTCCCTCCCACCCGAAACGAAATGGAAATGCAGTTTAGAGGGTCAACCCCTCTCCAACCCGGTTTTGTACAGGCCAAGAATAGATTCCCAGGTCGGACCTGGGAAATTTTTTACAGTTTTACAGTTTTAGGGGCTCTAGTCTTTGCGATTTTTTCGTCAAAAACTGTAAAAAAAGCGGTTATTTTTACAGATTTAGGGGTTTAGGGGCGCTACTAGACATGCTCTAATGACCCTGTCACCTGTCCTTTACGGCGTGCTAAATTAGTCAGCGCATCTCCACCGGCAGCCCAATACTAACGTCTTCAACCACCGGCGGAACCAAGAATTGAGCTGAGCCGGTCGAATAAAAATACTACTCAAAAGAATTTGAACAGAAAAAAGCAAGTGTATTAGACAAAATAAATGGTCAAGAATGATTCAATATTCATAGTTCATCCATTACAGCTAGACAGAACATAAAAACACACACACACACACATAGATGACTTAGAATAAATATGCGATTGTTCTTCATGACATGCCACGCTTTGCTTTCTTTATGTTTCAAGTCTTTCTTTGAGAACACACAGAAGATCTGCGTGTCATTGTATTAAGCATAAAAAGCGGACCAAGATGTCCCATACAACAGAGCGAAGCCACCACACGTGCCGCCCTAACAAGAAGGGCGCAGCTAGTGGACCTCTTGAAGCCGTCTACCCCTACACTCACACCAAATCCTCCACTCATCAAGTACTAAGTGCAACGTAGCGTTGATTGTGGAGAATTTCCCATCAAAGACCCTAGCGTTGCGTTCTAGCCAAAGCGTGCGCAGGGTCAGCATGATGAGAATGTTGGCTTTCTTGCTATCCGCCGGCGGGAACCGACTGACCGCCCAGATCCACCAGTCATTGATGCCTTCATTCCCGGCGGGAACGATGTCAGGGAGTCGCAGTGTAGCCACTAAACCCATCCACACCCCCTGCGCGAAGGAGCAAGAGAGTGAGAGATGATCTAGTGTTTCGTCGGTGACGCTACATAGGGGGCACAACGTGTGGGTGGGCAGGCCGGGCGCAACCTCCGATCCGCTGTCCAACAGCAACACCGCAGCGCTAGCCAGGCATGCAGCATGTACTGAAGAGGCGCGAAAGAGTCCCAGACCAGATTCGCCCCGAGCAGCCCGCACGTCCCATGCCAGAGCACACGGTAAGCGGACTTAGCGGAAAACTGACCGTCATTGGTCCATTTCCAACTAAACATGTCGCCCTCAGCCTCCCGACGCGGCACCGCGGCGATGGCCGCCCAAAGGTGCAGATATTGCACCACCGCCGCCACAGAGAGCTCATCGGCAATGTCTGCTGCCCATACATTCCCAGGCAAGCCATCCTGAACCGAGCGCTGACGACGCACGGCCACCCTGACGAGCTTGACAAGGTCCGGAGCGATAGCCATGGCCGTAAGGCCGCCGATCCAGGGATCCTCCCAAAAACGAACCGCGGCGCCCGAACCAACATCGATCCGCACCGAGGCATCAAAAAGAGCACGAGCGTCAGCGCTGACCCGTACATCCATGCCCTTCCACGGTTGTGAACCGTCAACCCGCTACAACCAGAGCCACCTCGTGCGAAGAGCAACATTGAGCCAGCGGAGGTTATGGAGTCCCAACCCACCAAGCGACTTGGGCTGACACACCAGGTGCCAAGCGACCATGCAACAACCTCCCCTAGCATCATCTTTCCCAGCCCAGAAAAAGCCGCGGCGCAGCTTGACCACGGCCTTAATGAACCAAGGATTCACATCTAGAGCCAGCAGGTGATAGACGACCGAGGCCGTCATGACAGCTTGGACGTACACCAACCGCCCTTCCCGCGACATGAGCCTCGCCTTCCAGAATGGAAGCTTGGCCGCGAGCCTGTCCAGAATGGCCTAGAGCTCCACCTTCCTAGGCTTCCGAACGGACAGCGGTAGCCCAAGATAGGAGCAAGGTAGACGCCCAATAGGGCACGGCAACGACGGCGCCAACGCAGCAAGCAGATCATCAGAGCAGCCAATCGGGGCCGCAGAGCTCTTGGATGGGTTCGCCTTGAGCCCCGAGGCCGCACCGAAGCAGTCCAGGACGCTCCAAACTGCCTGCAGGTCCGAGGCCGTTGCCTTAACGAAAATAGCCACATCGTCGGCGTACAACGAGACCCTGCTCTTCAGGCCGAGAGGAGAGAGGTCAGAAAGCACACCAACTCGCTCGGCAACCCGAAGCATGGCCAAGAGAACATCCATGGTAATGACGAAGAGCAAACGGGAGATGGGATCTCCCTGCCGGAGGCCACGGCCATGCCGAAATGCTCCACCCCCACAGCCATTCACCATAACGCATGTGCTGGCCATGCGCAGGAGCAAAGCGATCCACCGTAACCACCGAGGACCAAAACCCCTCTGCCTGAGAACCTCAAGGAGAAAAGGCCAAGAGATACTGTCAAAAGCCTTGGCAATATCGACCTTGAGCAGAAAGGAGGGGACCTTCCTTGAGTGCAGGAGCTTGGCGGAATTCCTGACAAGGAGGAAGTTGTCCTGGATGCAGCGACCTTGGATGAAAGCCGACTGATTCGAGTGCACAAGCTCAGGCATACGTGGCGCCAATCTACACGCCGGAACCTTCGTGAGGAGGCGCGCGAAGCTGTGCACGAGGCTGATCGGCCTGAAATCCTTGAGGTCAACCGCCCCTTCCTTCTTGGGCAACAAGGTAATCAGGGCCTCATTCAGCCCCTCGAAACCTTGATCTCTACCAAGCCAGACCTCGCGCAGGGCAGCCAACACGTCCACTTTGATAATCGGCCAGCAATGCCGATAGAATTCCCAGGAGAAACCATCCGGCCCGGGGGATTTGTTGGTGGGCATGGCGCGGATGGCCTCCCAAACCTTGGCCTCGGAGAACTGACCCTGCATAACTGACAAATCCAGGGGTTGGAGGCCCAAGGCACGGAGGGACACACCAAAGTCCCTCGGCTGCATCGTCCCAAGCAACTGTATGAAGTAATCAGTCGCCAGCTCCACCTTGCCCGGCAAGTCAGTCGCCACCTGCTCTCCAGAACGCAGCGTAGTGATGTTGTTGTGACTCCGCCTCGCTGATGCCATGATTCGGAAGAACTTGGAGGACGCATCCCCCTCTGCAATCCCAGCCACCCGAGCACGCTGCCTAAATATGGTGCATTCCAGAGAAGCGAGACCCAGCACCTTGAGCTTTAGCCCACGGCGGAGATCACGCTCCTCCACCGATAACTGGCGCCCCTCCTGTGCCACGTCAAGGCGGGAAACAACCTCGTTGGCAACCAGAATAAGGTCACAGATGGATCCAACTTTGCGCTGACTCCAACTCTGCAGGCCACGGCTGGTTCGCCGAAGCTTAAACTCCAGTCTGCGCAACGGGTCCGCAGGCATATCGCCAGAGGGATCATCCCAAAGACCCTTAACCACATCTGCAAAGCCCTCCAGCTTCAACCAGAACCGCTCAAAACGAAAACGTCGACCAACGAATGATTGCGCCATCGTGGTTAAGAGGATAGGGCAATGGTCCGAGAGGGAAGAGGACACGGCCGAGAGCGACGCCTCGGGGTACAACTCATTCCATTCTATGGACGCAAACCAACGGTCCAGCTTGACCAATGTGGGTGAGGCGCGTATGCCGCCCAAATGAGGTTGAAGTCACCCGCAATGGCCCACGGCCCAACACAGGCGAGTCGCAGCTGTCGGAGCTCCTCCAAGAAGACCGGCTTTAGGTCCGCAATGTTAGGCCCATAAACAGAGGTCAGCCACCAAGGGGAGCCACCGGGGCAACAAAGCTGAACCGACACGGAGAACGTGTCGACGCGACTAGAGAGCACCTGAATAGATTGGGACACCCAAGCAACCAGAACCCCACCGGTAGAACCAACAGCAGACAAGTAGGCGAATCCATCAAAGCGAGGTCCGAAACACTCCACTATATCAAAGGCGGTTACAGCGTGAAGCTTGGTCTCAGAGATACACACAAGACTAGCCCTAGCGTCAGTCACCGCAACCTTAACCGCTGCCCGCCGCGCCGGGTTATTGAGGCCCCGGGCATTCCACACAGTGATGCTAGAACATTGTTCTCCTTCCATAGACAAGTTCTACCAAACGCGACCACGCGGGCACAGCGCTGTACTAGACAGCAGCGGCCACCTCCAACGAAGCGTCGGCCGAGTCCTCCACCGCCCCAGCAATGCTGAGCCCAAACAGGGCAGTGATGTCATGCACTTGCTCCGGGCCAAGCGGCGAGGCGAATATAGCGGCGTACTCCTGCAACTGCTGCTGCGAAAGCCGCTCCTCGTCGCAGCTGATCCCAAGCTTCTTCATGAGGATCTGCTGGGCTCTCTTGATGACCGGGGAAGCCACGCCGCCGCTGCGCTTGGCCGCCAGCCGTTTGCTACGGCGCGCTGATGCGGAGGGAACCTGGAACAGGCGTCGGCGGGTGATCCTCGGGTCCGGGAGGCGTAGCAGCAGATCCTCGAGCCTCGGCCGGAACTGGCGCAACAACGCAGAGAGGGACACAGCGTCATCAGCAGGGGCTGCACCGAGCGGCACGGGCGAGCCAATCGTGGCCACAGCATGGCCATCGGAGGGTAGCCCCACGTCTGCATGTGCATGAGTCGTGCGAGCCGCACCATCCGCGGGCACGGATGAGCGGCACGGGCCTGCGAGAGGCGCAGCAGCTACCGCATCTCCTGGCGTAGCCGCAGACTGGGCCTGTCCCACCGGCACGCGGCCCGACCAGCACGCATCAGAATCGCTGCAGGGAAGCACCGGAGACGCGGAACCGAGATGGGCAGAACTCCTTTGCCCCGACAGGAAACTCTCTGCGGCAGCTAGCGCTGCGGCATCACCTTGCAAGCAAGGAGAGGGCCCGGGCGTGGTGTGACATGGCATAGCAGAGCCCATGCTTTGACACGCACAGCCAGCGTCCAACTCGCTACCAGCCACTGGCGAACAAGCATGGGAGCTAGCAGCCGAACCCGCAATAGCCGAACTTGGAACGGCGTGCGACGACCAGGCGGCATGCGCGGATGGACGTGAAGAAGCCACCAAAACCGCGTCCGCATCCGCGCTGACCTTGGCAGTAGGGCTGACGCCCGCCCTAGCGGCGTGGGCCCGCGCCGCCGGGCTACTGCCCGCCGACCAACGGTCGGACGCACCAACTCCAACCGGTGGCGCATCACCGGGAGCCTCGGGCATGGTCCCCTCCGCAGCACGGCGAGCTCCACGCCTCCTGTGAGCACGACGGCGCCTCCTAAGCGCAGCCGGCCCGGCCGGCGGCACCGCGGGACCGCTCGCAGAATCACCGGCCCAGAGCCAGGCCCGGCCGAAACTTTACCTCCAGCTGACTCATCGGAAGAAGGAACCTCTCCGACCAACCACCGTACAACCCAGAAACGGATCTTGTACCACAACAACTTCGGCGACGTGAACCGCGGCCTGGAGCTCGCCACCTGCAACTGGCGGCCGGAACCTGGCTCAGGCACAGCTAGCCAACGCACCACCGGGATGGCAGCGATGTCGTGCGTCCACGCAGAGATGCGGAAGCAGCTCATGTCGCGGCGGCTGGCCGTCTCCGGGTCGACCTCGTCGATGACTCCGCAGCCATCCAGCAGCACCGCCACCGTCCGCTCTTCCCACGCATGGCTAGGCACTCCGAAGACCTCAACGTCCGCCAGGAACGGAGCCTCCTGGAGCACCGCTCCAGCTCTCCGCGACCAAGGGTCGAAATGTAGTGAGAAGTCCGGGCAACTGACGGACTCAGCCTGGAGGAGCCAGTCGCGGACCTCGACGGACTGACACAGGAGAAGAAAATCAACGGCTTCGAACGCGCGGATGGAGAAAAAGCATCAGGGGGCAGGTTGAGCTGCGCGCGGATTTCCGCCGCGGCCACCTCCTGCGTGACCTCCACCCTCAGCCTCCAGCTGCACCATACCCTGAGATGGCCTGAGGTAGCACATGTCGAGCCGCTCAGCCACCGGGCTCGCCGGAGCAGCGGGCGGTGCTGCGGACGGAGGTGCCAGCCTCTACGCACAGGAGGTGAGGCAGGCACACCGGCGCTGCATGTCACATTCGGCCTCACTTGGTGACTGCATGTAAACATTTTCAATGACACGCTCGTTGGACGCGTTAGCCAGGCGGGTCAAACATGCATCCACAACGCAACCATATACGCTTGGACGGCTAGACTTCCGAGGCGCATGAGTTACCTCCGGCACAGCCCGTCCACCTACCTTCCATCGTTAAAATCCTTCTGCCGCTTGCATCATCAACACCCCACTCCTAACCCTAGCCCAGAACAATGCTGCTCATGCGCCTTGGTACGCAATGAACACGAAGCCGGGGGATGCACAATCGGAGGAGACGCCACGATGGTGAGCATAATCACGCACGGCCCCACTTTCCCCTTTGGTGAGCACCCCAACGTGCGATGGCCAACACAGGAAGCCCTCCTTGTCGCGAATCGAACCCATGGCGCCGCACTCGTAGCCCACCGCCGACGGCGGGGTGCAAGGCCAGCGCCTCCGCTAGTTGGAGCAGGTGATCGTCGAGAGCTAGCCTCTTCATCTAGCACAACTTCATGCAACCACCGCGTCCTCCCTCCGGCAGCAGCCTCTCCAACAACAACGCATAGGCCCTCCAGTGAGCACCATAAATGGCGGCTACTAGGTCTTCCGGCGATGTAGGGTTAGGGTTAGTTTTGTGAATCTGGACCAAGATAACCTAGATTCGTTATGTTTATGTATGATTTGCTTGTAAATTATGATGAATTGTGCTACTACTATGTACTCCCTCCGTCCATAAAAGGATGTCAAAGATTTATCCAAATTTGAATGTATCTATACACTGAAAGATGTCTAGATCCATTCGAATTTAGACAAAATTTTAACATCCTTTTATGGACAGAGTTAGTATGAATTTTGCTTTTTTGTTCTCTTTAGATGTTTACGGTGGTTTTTTTTTTCCAATATCCAATATCATGTCAGGGACTATCCAGTTTGGAGTATTCGTGGCACGCTAGAGTTGCTCTTACCGTAGTAAATTTTAACATCACTTCTTTTGTGATTGAATGGCAGTGTAAAGCGCACGTGCTGCTTTTCCCGAAACACGCATGGAAATTCAGTGAGACCACACTTATCCGAACGGGTCCAGCACAGAGTAGAAACTGAAGATGATTTATCAGAAAATGGGACAGTAAAGTACGTGGAAAACGAAACTTTTCTATTGCGTTGATTCGATTACAGGGTATCTCAAATGATAGCACATCTCTGTGTGGGTTCGAAATGACTTTGTTCTGACGATCAGTGGAACGATCGTCGGGTAGGATATCTCCACCGAAAGGCGGCCCTTCCTCTGCGTCCAGTTGTTCGTCACTTGAAAGGCCACTGACGACAGCTACGCCTTCAGCTGGCACCGCCGCGCACCCGAATACTTTGCTTGGCGCTCTGCTCGCCACATCAGCCGGCTCCTTGGTCGCTGGCGAATCGCGAGGCTCATGAAACTGCTCGCCGCCGAGCACGTCGATCCAGCCTTCGCCGGATTCCCAGTCCGGGAAGGCAGACACAGAGCACGCCAAAGACTTGATCATCTCGGCCGCGTTCCCCGAAATTTCCTCCTCCTCTTCCTCATGGCCTTCCTCGTCAGACTCTGATTCCCAAAATGCGGCGTCCAGTGTGCTCTTGGGAGACACCCACCGCCTGTCCTTGGCCCCTCCCGCTTGCAACGCCAGGAACGGGTGCTCCAGGAGCTCCGCCGCCGTGGCCCTGTCGCGGGCGTTTCTCGCGAAGCACGTTGCAAGGAAATCCTTCGCCTCAAGAGACAGCCATGCCGGCGTCTCGGGCACGGCGTGCGTGTAACCGATCCGGTGGACGGCGGCGAGGACGTTGTCGATGTCGCTCCACGGGGCGCGCCCGGTGGCCATCTCGATGACCGTGCACCCGAGGGCCCACACGTCGGCCGCTGGCCCCTGCTCCTCCCCTCTGGCCACCTCCGGCGCCATGAACGCCGGCGTGCCCCCGATAGGCCGATCAGAGTCCACCGTCCTCGCGCACCCGAAGTCGGCGATCTTGGCGCGCCCGTCGGCGCCGATCACAATGTTTCTTGACTTAATGTCCCCGTGCACCAGAGATTGGCCGTGAATGTACGCCAGCCCGCGCAGGACGTCCGTGGTGTACGCCCGGATTGCTTGCTCCTCGAGGCGGCCCCCATTCCTGGCGACCTCGTCGGCGAGCGAGCCGCCGGGGGCGAGCTCGAGGAAGAGGTGGTACGAGCCGTCGTCGCGGTGGGCGCCGCCGAGGCAGCGCACGACGTCGGGCGAGCAGAGCCCGGACAGGATCCCCTGCTCCCGGCTCAGCAGCGCGGCATCCGCCGCGGCGGCGGACTTGACCGCGAACAGCTCCCCTGAGGCGCCGTCGGCCGCCAGCGACACCACGGCCCCCGACGCGCCGCAGCCGAGCGTCCGCAGCCGCGTCCATTGCCCGCTCACGGTGATCGCCATTCTCCGAACTCTTTGTTTGTCGGTGTGGTTGCTTGCTGCTCTGGGATGGAATGATGGATGCGGTGGTGGTTTGAACTGGTGTGATCTTGCTGTTACGCGCGTTTATATATCCAATGAGGATGGGAAGGGGAAGGAGAAGACGACTCGGAGCTAATTGGATGAGCGGAATTAGATTATGGGGAAGGTGTTTGGTGTGTGTCAAAGCTCAACTTGGCGAGGCAGAAAGAAAGCGTGGGTTGTGCGTGCGTTCTGGCCACGCGCGGCAATTGGATGCTGCGTTTGTGGGTGGGAACGCGCGGCTCGTGCGGAGGTCAATCAACGAGCATACCTCCTCGCCTGACGCTGCACATCACATGCCGCCGTCATATGCATCTCCTCTCCTCGCCACCAATGGCACTTGGCACCGCCGCATGCATCCCACCGTTAGAGCATATTTTTCGACAAAAAACATATATTGCGATTTCTCGTTATGTCTTCAATCTCCCGGTATGTCTCAAGAGTCTTCAATCTCCCGGTATGTCTCAAGCAATGCTTGGATATGATTATGATTTCTCGTTTGCTTCACACAGCTAGCAACATTGTCATAAAAGAACTCTAAGTTCAAAGCCTTCTCATTCCCAATGATCATATTGCGAAGAATCACACAAGCCATCATGACATCGGAAGTTTTTTTTTATCCCAAAAGCGAACAAGAACTCAAACAATTGCAAACCTAGCTTGTAAAACACCAAAAAGTATCGCGGTGTCTTTTCGGCACGGCCTTTCGTGCCCTGGAAAATTCATATTGCTTTCTATTTGCTGGTTTCCAAGATGGTTTTTGACTATGGAGAATATACGCCACGATGTAGTTGCACGAGGAACGTCAGCACTAGCTAAGGGGGTAAATAGATGAGATCTATGCAACACATTAATATAATTGAGGGAACCGGTAACCAAAATAAACAATGCCAAATCCACAAATTCTCAGACGCAACCGTGTCAAGCACAATTGTTCGATCACAACTCTTTTCGTAGTACTGCCCCTGACATGCCTTTGGGAATTTTTTTCGTCGTCCAATGCTTACACTCAATACTTCCAAGTATGCCCGGCCAACATCGTTTCTTATTCATCGTCATCAACCTCTCTGTATCCTATTGCTTGGAAATTCGCGGGTACATTGGACAAAAGACACGAATCATGAGCTTGGGGAACTTACACACATTCTCTATGGTCATACATTTGTCTATGCGAAGGTACCTATCGGCATAGTTGGTCGAGATGCATTTATGTTTGTGTTGTGTGGGTGGGAACGCGTGGCTCATGTGGTCAATCAACAAGTGGCGCATGTGCATCCTCGCTCGCCCGATGCTGCATAGCACATGCAGCCGTCACACGCATCTCCTCTCCTCGCCACCCATGACACTTTGCGCATTCCTTCCACTGATTTCCAAAAAAAAACTTTGGCACATGGACCGCCAGATCTTCCGATACCCTTTGTTAGAGCATCCCCAGCCGTTTGATGCCCCCGGGCGAAAATCCGGATTTAACAAACGCCGGATTGGATGTAAAAAGGGCGTGGGGGCAACATTTTCCCAGCCGCACCCCCGGCTTTCGCCCATTAGCGGCGGTAGATTCAAAATATTGTCTTCCCGCTACACAAAAGAATCGCCAATGTCCGACGATCGGATCAGCCACATTCCGGCAATCGAAACTAGACGACTACATGCTCATCGGCGGTCCCGCCCTGAGCAGCGGCGTCTGGCGCGGCATCGGGCGATGCATCGGCGTATGGCGTGGCGTCAGGCGTAGCATCGGCGTCTGCAGTTGTCGAAGCGACGGGAGTAGACGTCGAAGCGGAGGACGAAGGAGCCGACGGTGGCCGGAGGATGTCTTGGCGATGGGCGTCCTACCAAGCCCGCATCTCCTCGTCCATGTTGGCGTCGTTGCCGCCGATCAGGAACGCTAGGTCGGTATTCGTCTTCTTCGCCGCCGCTGTTTCCTTGAGCAAGGCAATCCGGACACCCTGGTTGGCGAGCATCGCCTTCCACCGCACGTCGTACTTGTCGTCCCTCCCGGCGGCGTGCGCCCTCGCGTCGGCCCAACACTTGTCGAAGGATGCCTGCAACCTGTCGGCTGGATATAGCCGGCCTTCTTCTGCTCTTTGAGCTTCTTCTGGCCGAGCTCGGGACGGCCCGCTGACGCGGCAGGGGCTGGAGCGTCGGGGTTTTACTGCTCGCCCTTGTTGTTGGCGAGATTCTTGCGCACCGCCTTCCACTTGTCGCACTCCGAGATGCGGGCGAACACGTTGAGGTACTTTAACATCTGGCTGCTGTTGTCTGCCGCGTACAAGTCGAGCGCCCGCCACATCTGCAAAAACAGGTCGGCGATTAAGCGATGTAGGGTCAACGGAGGAACCACGGTGAGTGAGTATACCTTTGCTTCAAAGTCCTCGCCGCGCACGGCATGTTTGTCGATCTCCTCCTGTACGACGTGCCACTTGCTGCACGCCGCCTGTACGATCCCCCAATGGGTGCCCATTGCCTTCTCGCCGCGATCCATCACCGTCGTGTTGAAGTATGGGTCGACGAGTTTGCGCTCGTCGAACGCCACCTTGACCCGCTGCCAGTACGTGTCATAGCTCTGATTCGCGTCGGTGATGCCGTTCATAGACACCGTCATCCAAGCTTCAGCGAGGCACTCCTCTTCTTTGCCCGTCCATTTGATCCGCGGCTCGGCTGGCGGCGAGTTCTTCTTCCTTCTCTTTTTCTTCCCCTTGGACGGTGCCTCCGGGGCTTCGGGCGCTTCCTCTTTATTGACGTCCAGGTCGACGTACGCCTCCTCGTCTTCTCCGTCGATGTATTGGCTACCGTCGTTCTCATCAGCGTGGTGATCGCCCTAGTCGAGGTTGGAGTTGAAGCCGCCCCGCGACGCGGCGACTTCCGCCGCCCTTGCTTCCTCTTGTGTGAAGTTCGGGCTCGCCGCGGCGGCCATGCAGCCCGGCGTGATCATCTCGTGCATCACAGGCTCATTTGGCGGCGGCATCCCGGGGTTGGAGAAGGGAAGCGGCCCACACCTCAGGGCAGGCGAGATACCCTCGTACATCGCACCTTCGTACGCCGTCGGCGACGGCGTAAACCCGTCCATGCCGGCGGCGGCGTAGGTGTCATGGTACATGGCCGTGGCCGGCGACGCCAGCAAGAAGGAAGGAGATCCAACCATACCTTGGGTAGGCCATGCCTCGGGGAATTGGGCGATGTGCGGGCGGCCGAAGTTGATGGAGATCAGCCTCGCCTGTTCCTCCGCCACCGCCGCCACCCTCTTCGCATTGCACTTCTTCTCCCTCTCCGCCCGGGCGCGAGTTTCCTATTGCCGCCGTTCCTGATCCGCCGCCCATGCCGCATTAGACATGCCCAGCGGCCTCTGTTTAGGCGCCCGCGGCTTCCTCGTCGTCGGCACGCCATCGGCGGCGAGCTTCTTCGGCGGCATGGTGGTGGAAGGGAAGAGGAGGAGCTGCAACTGTGGGGGAAGAATGGCGGTAGCTCCGAATTTCGACGGGGAAAATGCTTCTATGCGGCGCAATTTGGAGGGAAAACGAAATTAACGGAGGGAACTACCGGTTGTGTCACCGAAAAACGCGGGCCCGCTCGACGTTTTGCGCGTTTTTGTTTCGTCCGGAGTCCCCGGCCGGGCCTCGGGAACCCGGGGATGGCATGGGCTCTTCGAACGGATGAAAGGCCTTATCCGGACGAAAACGAGAAGACGGGAGCGCGGCTGGACCGTTTTCGTCCATCCGGATGAAGAAAAAAAGACGTCCTGGGGGCCTCATCGGGGAGACGGTTGGAGATGCTCTTAGAAAGGTTGAAGCTAACTTCGATAGTGGGGAACACCGGAGCACACCTTTCTGCGAGGGAATCTGCGAGTTTTGGCTCTGAATTTGTGCCTTCTTCAGCGTGTTTTGGCTCTGAATATGTGCTCTTCTTCAGCGTGTTTTTAGAAACCTGAGGAAACATGAGATGTGTTAATTAATTAAGGGCTAGAAAAACTACTCTGCCAGTGTTTCTCTTGTGATTAAAATTGGACGCGCGAGCTTCAGTATAGAGCGAAAAATAGAGTAGCGAGGTGCCTGTGGTGACTTCGTCAATTTTAAGATCCAATCCATCGGTTTAGTTTTCTAAAGGTGCTCATAGGGGTAGGATGTGCATGTGTGCGTTCATAGAGATGAGTGTATGCTCATATATGAGCTGCATTTGTGCTGTGTTTCTCAACAATAAAAATAGAGCAGCGTGTTAGAGCATGTGAAGCACGAGTGTGTTGCCATCCAAATTAAATCTGTCGTGCCGTGCCACCGATCAAGAGTCAAGACTGGACGTACAACGGCCGTACTATCGTTGTGGCTCCTTCCCGGATAGGATCAAACCAACTGCTGCGAAAGCAAAATGGTGCGACACTAGTGGTTGGTGATTCAGCCCTGACATTGGAATGGGGTACATAACAAACATGGGCTGGAGCGGAGGTCAACGTGTGCGCCCAAAAGGGGTTTTTGGGTTGGGTTGGGTGACATGGTTTGCAGCATTGACACTGTGTGGGTTCGAATTCAGAGCCTGCAGCAGTATGTGGGAGTAAGGGCATCTCCAACCGCGCGACCCAAACGGACGCGCTGGGCCGTCCGTTTTGGGCCGTTTGGGTGGCCGAACGGACACCCGGACAGCGGCCCACGTCCGCGTGTCCGTTTGGGTCGCACGCTGGGCCCAACGCGCGGACGCACCGCATATGTAATTAAAATAACAAAAATAAAAATAAAAAAGGAAAACAGCCAAAAATAACATTAAAGTAGTGGTTAATTAAACTTAGCCCTATTTTGGGCAATTTTTACACAAAAGAAAGCCCTATATGGGCTTTAAACTAAAAAAAAACCCTAGACAAGGTTTGCGAGCACGGTGGCCGCCGGCAGTACTACTCCCAGTAGTACTCGCCATCGTCGGCGCCGATGACGACGACGCCCCCGGCGGCGACGCGCCGTTCCGGCTCGACACGCCGGGAGGGCACCGGGGACTCCGGCCAGGGCTCCCACTCGCGCCCTTTCCCAGGCGGATCGCGGGTTCGGCGGGCTCGCCGGCCCGCGCAGCCGTTCCTCCGCGCGGACTCCCGCCGGAGCTGCTCCTCCGCCGCGGCCTGCAGCTCCGCCTCGTAGGCGGAGCGTGGCCAGCGCTCCTCCTCCGCTGCGCGCGCGGCCTCGGCGCCTCCTCCTCCGCCGGGCGCGCGGCCCGGCGCTCCTCCTCCTCCCGGAGCGCCGCCCGACGCGCAGCCTCCTCCCCGACGGCGCGCCGCCCGAGGAAGGCCCACGCCTCCGCCTGGGCGTCCTCCTGGGCCTTCCTGGACGCCTCCTCCAGCGCGGAGGCGCGCAGCGTCTCGGCGAGGTGCGGCCATTTGGCCAGCTCGTCGAGGTCGCCCTGCTCGCGGGACGCCGCCTGCAGCTCCGGGTCGTCCTCCTCCTCCTGGGGCTGCGGCTGTGGCTGGGGCTGGGGCGCGGGCTCGTTGATGTAGAGGCCGCCGGGGCGGCGGCCAGCCCGCCTAGCGGTGTGCGCGCGGCTGCGCGGGAGGCCGCGCCGTCGCGGATGTGAAGCACGTGCGCCGGCGCGCATCGTGCTCCACCTCGAACCACAAGTCCCGGCTGGGACTTGCGTCGCCGTACGCGGGGTCCTCGCCGGAGGTCCGCCGGCAGCCGAGCGCGGCGCCTCCGGATCTCGGCGTAGCGGGCGCGGCCGGAGCTCGGGATGGGCGGCACCGAAACCCGATCCGGGCTCAGGTGCCAGCCGTGGGGAGGTGCACGTCCCCCACGGCATTGGGACGCCGGCGTCCCAGAACATCTGCGCCACCGCTACGGTGACGTAGATCCGGTCGCGTCTGGGCGTCGCCGGCGGCCCCATGGCGAACGGCGTCGGCGCAACTGGCCGGCTGCTGCCGGCCTCGTGGTCGTTGGCGGATAGCGAGAACTCGCGCTTCGGGGCCATGGCGGCGCGGAAGCTTCGAGCTCGCGCGTGCGGCCGGAGTGGAAAGTGGGGACTGGATAGGGACAGCCCCTTCCCCGACCCACATTTAGTAGGACCGGGGCACCGACAGTGGGCCAGCCACGCGGACAGGCGGACACGCTGAGGACGCCGCGTGCCATCCGCGGCCACGCAAAACCCGGCCAAGATTCGGGCCGGGTTTGCGTCGTTCCGGACACCGCGGCCGTCCGCTTTTGCGGTGCGTCCCCGCGTTGGACCGGGTTTTTGTCCGGCTGGACCCATCCGGACGCGCGGGCGCGGGATGGGTCGCCCGGTTGGAGATGCCCTAAGCAGAGGTTTGCTCCACCAAACCCACCGTCGACCGGGCAGGTGCTAGCTTGACCTCTACGGCTGTAACTACGTACCAGCAAACAATATCCTGGGAAATTCTGTGCAGGACTGAGAGGAAATCGAATTTGGGTCAGGATTCAGGAATCAGGATAAGAGCTTAGCTTGGAGACCAGAGATCTTGTTGGTGGTGCGTTCAACCGTGTCACCTACGCTAGCTGGTAGTTCGAGGCTATGCAAATTGCTTAATGCTTATTATGCATTCCACCACCGCCTTGAGTAGTTGTTTCAGGCTGTGCAAATTGCTACATACTGCGCTCGACCACTGTCTAAGTGCCGGACTGCCGGTAGCAGTTCCAGGCTGTGCAAACGCTGCCAGTAGATCGCTTGAGAGGTGATCAGAACGGATACGACTGAGACACGAGAGCGGTGCGGCCGGCCAAGCTGTGCGTTGAGCCGCTGTCACCTATGCTAGGAGTAGTTTCAGGATGCACAAATTGCGCATGCACTCCACCACCGTCTTGGATCTCGTCCTGCTGGTGCGAGTAGTTGTTTCAGCCTGTGCAAATTGATACAACGCACTCGGCCACTGTCTCCTAGCGTTCCAAGCTGTCCAAACACTGTTATAGTGTACTTTTACCTCCAGTATCTTATCCTCCGTTTCTCGCTGGCTCATATAACTCGATCGGATGGTTAGGGTTTAGTCGTACGTGGAGAGCCAGTGGGGTTTACTTGTTCTTTGCTTCCCGACCGGAAAGGAAACCACAGCTCGCGCACGCTGGTGAATGCCAGCGTTCCTGCGGCGTCCCGAAAGGAACCAGACCAGGCAGCACGCAGCAACATACGCCAGCAATTGGGTTATGCGTCACAGATACATCGATCGCTTCCGTTCCGGCGCTCTGTCGGACCCTCCCCGGCCGCCCCACGTCCACAAGACGGGCACGGTGGTGGTACGCGTCAGATCGGCGCACACTGACAATTGGGCGTCGCCGTTGCGTCCCAGCGCGCCTCCCAGGGCGGCGCAAGCTTGCAAACTGGCAACTGGACGTGTGCGCGTCGACCACTCCGTCGCGTGGGGGCGGGGGAACACGTATGACATGGTCAGCACGCACAAGAGCTGGGGCTGGAATGACAAACATCTCGACGATCGAGGATGCCGCCGGCTGATCCGAATCCAATCGGGAGGCGGCGTCGGATAGGACGTGCGCGCACACTGACTGGGCGTCCCAGGCTCCCAGCACGGCGCAAACTGGCAGGCTGGCAAGTGGATGCGCATGCACGCACATTGGATTCGTCCACTCCGTCATCGGAACACGTACGACATGCTCACGACGCACAGGAGCAAACAGGGCTCGAGACACAAACAGGTCGAGGAAGATCGGTGCCGCCGATCTGAATCAAATCGGGACGCGGATTCGATTCGGTGGCCGCTAACTAGGCCGGTCGATTTGGCCGAGACCGCACATGTTGCGAACGCATTACATTACGGAGTACAGTACATCTGAAAGACCTCACGTTGTTGCGGGCGATCACCACGACGCTATTGGTTCGAGTTCAACAGCCCAAGTCAACACGCGCCAGAACCACAACGCATTGGAGGCAACTGCCAAAGTCAAGTAGTACTGTAGTAGTATTGCTTACAAAATCTTCAGAATGTTAGTAGCCTCACCAACCTATGATTGCCTTACCAATTTTTCAGAAGGAAAGTGCTAGAAATCCTCCGGAGGCTTAAAGTTTTCCAGCCTCCTGCTTGCATGCGTGACACGTGTCCACTTTTACATAAAATCCAGACTTTGCTTCATCGCAGCAAAAAGTCTCCCGTTTTTGCTTCATTGAAGCAAAAAAACGGTTCGATCAAAATAAAAAAGAGTTGTGACTCGTTCAGACTTTGCTTCATCGCAGCAAAAAATCTCCCGCTTTTGCTTCATTGAAGCAGAAAACGGTTCGACCAAAACAGAAGAAGAGTTGTGACTCGTTCATACTTTGCTTCATCGCAGCAAAAAAAACCTCGCTTTTGCTACATTGAAGCAAAAGAGGGTTCCACTAAAAATAAAAGGAGACTTGTCGAAGCACCAAACTTCACCGGAAACTTGGCGGAGACCTCGCTGGAGCACCGAACTTCGCCGGAAACTCACCGAAGACCTCGTCGGGCACCGTACTTCGCCGGAGACTTCGTCGGAGCATCGTACTTCGTCGTAGACTCGTCAGAGACCTCGCCGGAGAGGTTGAAACAAATCTTTTGTCGAAAGTATCAACACAACAAAACAATTGAAGCAAATAAAAAATACCATTGTACCATTGCATTGCTATTATGGTAAAAAAAACGATATCACCGAAAAACATCCTCGGACATCTGGTAGCAAAATAATTATACTAAAGTAGCGAAACCAGAGAACAATAGAAGCCACAAAATTATATTATTGTAGCATCGTTGCCGTGCTTTGTACATTGCAGCAAAGACTCCTCCGTTGGTAGGATCGCCACCATACCTTTGCAGCAACGTCATCTGCCTTTGGTAGCACGATCGGCCTTCCTTGGTAGAACCACCGCCATTCGTTCGCAGCGGCCGACATTTGTAGCAGCAACAGATGGCGTTTGCAGCTAACGAACAGCAGCAGCTGTCCATGTAGCGGCCAATGTTGGTAGCAGCGGCAGCCTATGTTTGCAGCAAAGCGGTTGGCTATGGCGGACCTTTGCAGTACCGGAGACTAACATTTGCAGCTGCGAGGGGCAGTATTTGTAGCATAAGTGGAGGGAGTTTGAAGCAAGCGGTGTGATCGCTTCTGAAAACGAGATAGACTTGAGTAGGAGTTGGGAGTGGGGATTTGGCCGGCGCACGCCAGGCTAGAGGCACGGCCACTCCGTGAGATCCCTTGGCTGGCGCGGGGGCGGACGAGGCCATCGCAGGGAGGTCGGAGCCGGAGCAGGAACGTCGCCACGCCCCCACGCCCGCGGAGGAGGTCGGAGCCGACCATCCTCTCCATCTCCGGTAGGAACCTCCATGGATGGGGAACGACGCCCGCACTGAAGGAAGGGGGCGTGGCGGTGGTGGGCACCGGCGAGGATGCTCTGGTGGACGGCCCTCCTCGGATCCTGGTACGTGGGGGTCGTCTCCGATCTCTCGCGACCTTCCCCCAATCTCCCATGGCGGTGGGATTGCGAGTGGGTCGTGGGCGGCGGCTGCACCGGGAGAGCGGATCGAAGGTGGCGGGGAGTGCAGGGCTCGGAGGCGGCGGACAGTGCGGGGCGCGGAGACGGGCGTGTGGCGCCCGAGAGCGCTGTGCGCGGAGGCTAGCATCGGGAAGATTTTGACCGTGAAAGAAGGTTGGGGAAGAAACTGTGCGGGCCCGCGAGGACACGCGTCCAACGCAGGAGGCGGAGGCACGAAGCGTTTCCATCCTCCGAAGGAAAACGAGCATTTTCCTTTTCAGAATTCCGAGGCTAATTAGCTCCTTCCATTGGACATTTTGTTAAACCATTTGCAGGTAGGTACCAGTATATGCTCCTTTTGGTTGGACCAGCACTAGATCTGGAGCAGGTCAACAGTTTTTATTTTTGCGAAACCCAGTAGAGACGTAGATGCTCACGCACATACGAACATACACTCACCTCTATAACGCACGCACGCCCTACTCCTATGAGAGCACCTCCGAGAGACTGGGTCCAAGAAACTGATCCGGCGGGTTTTGACATTGACAAAGTCACCACTGCCCCCTCGTTGTCGACGAGAACATCTCCTCGCATTGAAGAATATTCCGCCTTTTAATAAAACACCAAAGTATACAATCTAGAATTTGAACTCTGGTGAGCTGGGTTGCGAGTGCCCTCATAACCATCCAACCAGTATCTTACTTGGCTAGACAACCCATTAGGACAAACCATTTGTCAACCGGTCTTCTACCCATGTCCATTACGAAAACAGAAATAACCAGTTCAAGAAATTACATCGGAGGAAGAAGGGGGGAGATAAGGGAAGCAGGTTGGTGCAGTAGCAGAAATCCAGTGTGAATACTCGTCGTCGAGTATCTATTATGGGACGAAAACCCAATACCACTAAACTAAACTCCAAAAAAAGCAGCTACCGACAACAAGAACATCACACTCCAAGCAGTTTTTTTTTTCACATGGAAGGCATACTTTAGGATCTCAACACCATTATTGTCCCAGCTTGGAAAAAAAACATCGGCTACTGGTATATCTTTGAGCTCGCGGCAGGATCGTCGCAGCTTCCATCATCTTTGTTGCTCCCAGGTTGTCGCAGTGGCAGGATTTTCCCAAGGTGAATCATTAAACCTAAGTTTGACAGTAGCAACAGATTTCCCCCTTAAATAATTTTTACGAATAACTGACTGCCATAGCCCATTTTGTGTCTCGAGTTTCCAAAGCTACTTACACAAAAAACTATTGTTTTGTCTATGCATTTTTTCAAACCTAATCCACCTTTCTTCTTGGAGTGACAAACTCTACTCCATTTAACTATGTAGTAACGTTTATTAATAAAATTACCATGCTAGAAAAGCCTTCTTCCATGTTTATCTATTTTTTCAATAAAAGTTTTGTTCACCCAACATATGATATAAAAGAAAACTCGATAAACTAGCATCAACCAACACAAGTCTGCCCCCCGGAGGAAGGGGAATTTCCTCGCCATGCATCTAACTTTTTTTTAATGAATCTAGCATCCATAAAGTCCCAATCTATATTTCTTAGAGAACGAAAACTGACAGTCACACCAAGATATTTCATAGGCAACACCGCAAACTTTCACCCAAACATCGAGTAAATATAAGCAATCACATTATCTCCGCCCACCATATAAATTTCACTTTTCATATAATTAATTTTTAAGCCAGGTATGAGCTCAACATATATAACAATAATTCAGGTTAATAGTTTTGTCATAAATTCACAATCATGACTAAAGTTCACCACTGAATCAACATCATATTGTAACACAACCACCCCAAACCAATAATAGGGTCATTAGATTGACCATTAGTGGTTATTTTAGTTAAACACTCAGCAGCCATGTTAAACAAAGTAGGAGACATAGGATCCTTTACTTAACGCCCTTAGCACTCTGTAAATATTGGCCACATTGGTTATTCAATTTAACAGAGACAATACCATTATGGAGGTTTTGTTTTGTCCAATTGCGCCACATATCACACATAACCCTTTAGCCACATTTCAACTCAATAGAAATTCCCGATTTAGTTTATCGTAAACCTTTTCAAAGTTTAACTTCAAAACAATCCATACATATTTCTTTATATGGGTATGATTCATCAATTCATGCAATGAAAAAACACCATCCATAATGTTTCTTCTCTTAATAGAAGCACCCTGATGAATGATGTACATCTTATCAGCAAGGTGTTCTAGTCTAATAGATAGGACTTTAGTAGTAAATTTGTAAATTCACCTCAACAAACAGATAGGGCCATATTGAGTAACTTTATCGGCTCCAAGTTTTGGCAGCAAGGTATTAATGTCGTAATTCAAACGTTGCACATCAAGCTCACGTCTATGGATAGTATCGAACAAATTCATAATATTCCCCGCAAAACATAAAAGAGAAGAAGCAAATGTGGTTTATTTCCCCCATTTCTGTTTAGCGTGTCCATTTACATGGGTGTGGCCTTTGTTGACGAACATGCGCACGAGATAGGATATGGTCTGTGTCACAAACTTCATTAATCGAACTGTGTCATTTGGTTTCAAGCAGAAAAATCTAGGAAGTAAGGGCTTCTTTGGTTCATAGGATTCGTAAAAGAATTGTGTAAGATTTGGATCCTATGAGAAATTTTCCTATACAAGTTGTTTGATTCATAGGAACACATTCTATAGGAATTAATCTTATAGGAATCTTGTAGTGTAAATCCTATAAAAAAAAGCATTAGATCATAACTCATGGAAAAATTTCTTCGCTACAATTAAACACACTTTATCTTTCCATAGGATTCAAATAGGCATGACATCTCAATCCTATGTTTTTTCTATTTCTATGTTTTTCCTATCCTATGATTTAAAAGAGCCCTAACGGATCATGGTCACATGTTCTCTGAACCATACGATACAAGTTGCCAAGTAGCATTCTATTAACTAGGAAAGTGTCACAGTTAAACAAACCCATCTGTGCTGAGTGACAGTGCAATAACCACCATGCGACGATCGTTCTCTGCAAGCTGCAACTGTAAAGACATGGCTATACTCTGTGAACCGATGTTTATCGGACGAGTGGC
The DNA here is from genome assembly GCF_022539505.1 of Lolium rigidum. Taxonomy (NCBI): domain Eukaryota; kingdom Viridiplantae; phylum Streptophyta; class Magnoliopsida; order Poales; family Poaceae; genus Lolium; species Lolium rigidum. The sequence continues at coordinate 130,114,740 of NC_061513.1, forward strand.
ATTAACTTGGAGTTGGGCAACAGTGCATATATTCGGTGAACCGATGTTTATCGGTCGAGTGGCATTAACTTGGAGTTGGGCAACAGTGCATATATTCGTGTTGAATGCCGAGGCAGAATCTGACAGCGGCGGGGAGTATTATTTACTGTCGTGGAGTGAAGATTTGAGCATTAGTCAGGTCCAATCTGGTTTTGCGAATAAAAGAAGGTCCACGATCCTGTTTTTGTCTTCAACTTGGAAAAACAATTGCGCATTTTGCTACCTATCCTCAACAAATGATAAACTATGTTGATCCCAGCTAAAAGGCAACTTTAACACCTCGCTTTTTCCGCATGTCAAAAGACAAGAAAACACTAATTTTTCCGCTGATTCCTGCAAGACTCAAAGATGCATGGTCTTGAACTGCCTAATCCCCAGTGAGGCGTTGACAGTGCCGCCTGCCGACTGACAGGGGTTTATTAGCCTTAGTGGAGTCAACGTCTAAAAAAAGAAGCAAACACATAAAATTATAGCATTAACATCATAGTCAACGCCTCATGAAATAGTAACGGAGGTTGACATGTATCAGTCGGCGGTGGGCCGATGGCGAGCTACCTTTCAGTTTCAGACTTGAATACAAGAATTGGCAACTTGAGTAAAGAGTAGTTGTATTTATGCCTTTGATTTAGTACGGAAAGCCGCCCTGATTGCAATAGAAATATCGCCCCGGCCTAACTCCATCGGATTCAGATTAGTGGCTTGTTAGTCAATCGCATGCCAGGCCAAAAGGTCACTGGGTAACATGATAAGGCAGGTTATTGGTTCTTCGCTTGGAACTGAACTCTTAATGACACCTCAAACAGTGGACCGCAAACGAACATAATATGTTCATCGGTGTCTGCGCGTTCCAAAGACGATGCTCAACGGCAGATCCTAAACGGATTGTGCAGTCAATTCTATCCATTTAACCTGTATTTCCAATCTAAATTTGGATTGGGTTAGACGCCAGCTCAAACGCCCAAAGCTTCCCAAACCATAGCCAGCTTCGAACCCCTCGACAATGGCAAAGGGCGGCGGCAGTTGGTTCTGCTTCGGTAGCAACAATCACAAAGCAAGCGGGTCAGGCGCCGGTGGCAACGATAGCCACAGGATCTTCCGTGCTCCCGCGCCCACGGCGGTGTGGCCACTTTGGGTGCCGCGTTCGGAGCGGCATGTGTATGTCGAGGTGGAGATGGCCCGCCAATATGCCGAAGTGGCCAAGTGGGCGTGCCCCTGCATTGGCCAGATGCCACCTCCCTCACGGGTGGCATCTCAAACAGGTAAGGGTTCCCGTCCTCGCCATCCCAACCCGAGGTTCACCTCCATGTCGGAAAATCCTTTGCAGGTGGGGCCTTCCTGCCACCGGATCTGGGGTGGGAACCGGCGTACGCCGTAATCTCGCCGCTGTGGGCATGTTGTTTCGAGGCCGAGCACGATGCTCGGCGCCTGACCATTGAGAACCATCCGGAGGGCCTCGGGGATGACGACGTGGACTACGAGGCGCATCAGGCTCATGAACAGTCGGCACCGCCACCACAAATGCCGCTGCATAGGGCGCTCTGAGTGGCGCCGATCAAGGAGGAGGATATCTCGAGGAAGATATCGAGGACCTGTAGGAGGACGACGACCTCCACTACGAGCCGATGGAGGTCGCTGAGCTGACGAGGGAAGATGCCTTGGCGCGTGCCTTGGTCATCTCCGAGCAGGAGGACTGCTAAAAGTGCATGGGTTCCCCATGTGTGGTTTTGGTAATTAATGATAATTCCTATGGACTAATGTTTGCATTAAGTTATATATGTAGAAGTTGTTCATAGGCAATGCTTGAACCATACAATGGCTTCAAGGTTGCAACAAGAAGAAATGAGGTGCAAGTTCAAGATGAGCCAACTCGAAGAGATCATATACTTGAAGCTTGCTATTCTATGGTGTTCATTGATATGTGAAGATGCACCGAAGAAAAAGCTCTCCCATAGTGGACTATGGGGGATCAATTCACAAGATTTTGTCAAGCAAGCACAATAAAGAAAGGCGTTCCATCTTGTCGCGGTCAAGATCGTCATTATCGAGCTCAAGTAAAATGCGCAAGGTTAAGATTTTCTCTTAAAAGGGTATCTTTCTTACCAGTCTCGCGGTTTAGTTGGGAGACCGGTTTATAGGCTAGGTGCCGTACTATCAAGGGGCTCTCGAGTAAGTAACCCAATCGTATCATTCGGAGTGCGGTCAAACCTTTGCATTCTTGCATCATCCATCTTGGTTTTTATTTGGATATCTATGTGTTGTTTTAGAGTTTGTGGTTATTTTCATGACAAGCTCTAGTTCATCAAAAACAAATTTCGCGTAGATCACTTGTTGTGTTTTCGATATTGGGGTTTTTATCGGTTCTCCATGTATTAGAGGTTTCACTCTAAAAATCATAGAAATCATCCCCCACTTGTTGGGGTAGCTCTTGTCGTCCCCTTTCCAACAAAATTGCTTGAGTGTCGATCGGACTTTCCAAACTCTAGATATTATCGTTTTAAGTTTACCTTTCGTTTAAAAGAAAAGAAAAAATTGGGCCGGTGCCACCGCGACCGGTACCGTGGGTGCTCCCCAACACGCAGAACACCTGCGAGCTAAAGACCGGTTGTTGAGCCGGCACCATGGCCGGTAGTACTAGGCCGCACTGCTGGTACTACCGGGCTACCGACCCCACCCCAACACGCTCGCTTCCCTGGCCCCTCGCTTGCGCCGCGCCGCGTCGTTCGGTCCCGCTCTCGCGTTGACCCGCTAGCGTTTGATTGTTGTGTCGCTCGCGCGCGCCCCCGCGTTGTCTCGCCTTGATCGATCCCATGTTCGTTTTCTTCGGTGATTGGCCGCGCCTAGGGCTGGGCGGTAGTACTGTACCTCCTAGGCCGGTACTACCGGCCCGTGCCAGATCTCGACAGCCCCAACGGGCGGAAAAATTGCTAGCCCTTTTTAAGCCCCTTCTCTCTCTCTCTTTAACACTGCTTCTTCTTCCTCCCTCTCAAGCTCTCGTCTCCACCATTTTTGTTGACTTTTTGTGAGATTTATCTCTCTCTCCCCAAACCAATGATTCTTGCATCTATTTGAGAGAAAGTTTGAGGAGATCTAGATCCATACTTTGACAAAACCAAATCATCTCTTTGTGAGTAAATCTTTGGGATCTACATCTTGGAGAATTTGGTGTTCTTCTCTATGTTCTTCCTCTCTTATTCCTCCAATAGCTTTTGTAGGTTTGTTGAAATTTGAGAGAGAATGATTTGAGCATCTTAGTGGTGTTCTTGCCATTGGATTTGGTGCATCGGTTTGACCTCTCCGCGGTGATACGTGGACGTGAAAGTTCGTAGTATTCACTTCGGGAGTTTGTTCCTCTTGGATCTTTGGACCCTAAATATCTTAGTGGCTTAGTGGTGTTCCTGGGGCCTCCAGTTAAGTTGTGGATATTCCTCAAGTGCAAGGTCTTTGTGGATATATTTTGGGATCCGCCAATTAAGTTGTGGATATATCCCCAAGCTTTGTGCGGGTTTGGTGACCACCCTCAAGGTCCCATAGTGGATCGAGGACTTTCCTTTTGGTGGGAAGGATCGAAGAGAATATGGTGAGGCATTCGTGGTGTTTGGAGTGCTTTGTTCTCCACACCGCTCCAACGGAGAGTAGCCTCGCAAGAGCGTGAAGTTTGGGATACATCGTCGTTTCCAGGTCACCTCGGTTATTTCTATACCCGAGCTTTTTTGCTTATGCACTTTACTTTGTGATAGCCTTCGTGCTTGAAGTTGTATATCTTGATATCACATAGTTGTTTATCTTGCTTGGCATAAGTTACTGATGCACATAGGTTAACCTTAGTTATATAGGTTTTGTGCTTGATAAATTAAACACTAGATTTATTCCGTATTTATTAAACCATATTCGTAAAAATTTAAACTGCCTATTCAACGTCCTCTACGCGATATCCATGTCCTTTTAACTGTACCAAGTGGATTAGCCTTGAGGAGACCATTCAGCTCTCACAGCAGGCTGCGGTTGTGCCGGCACCGCCTGCACCGGAGCAGATACCATCTCCTTCAGCAGTCAAATGTGTAGCCGCTGCCGCACGTCTTCGTCAACCTCGGTCAGGAGAACTAGAAAAACTGACGGCGCCTGCGAGGAGGACCAGAAGTCACCGTCATGCGCACCATGATCCATGTTTTCTTATTTTTTGTAAACCGTGAATTTTTGGGCCAACTTTTGGGCACTATAGTGTAAATTATATTTATCATTTTTTATTATCATTCTTTTTTACGGTTCGAGGCTGTTCGTGCCGCACGTAACTGCAGGCGTACGCGAGCCGCTCACCTGTCCACGGGCAGACACAAATAGACCGTTACATACACTTTGGATGTCTGAAATACGGTCCACCGTTAGAGGTGGCATAAGAGCATCTCTACCAACGCGTCCCATAGTGACTCCAATAAACCGTAATAAGAAGTAATACTTGTGCAAAACTCATATGAAAATGAATGCAAACTAGTAATCATGCATAATAAGCATAGTTGAAAGAGAAAAACGAGTGAAACCAAGGGAAAACCAATGAAAAAACCTAGGTGAAAAGTGTCAATATTTGGAGCTATCATGCACATGCGGGCGGTGTCTCTCTGCCCAGCGGATGGCACCTCAACCACGCCAGGGTGCACGTACGCGAGCCGCTGACCTGTCCACGGGCCGGCACAAATGCGTCGTCGCATCCCTCGTCCCTTGCATGTGCTGCGGTACTACCACGGGTACTTGGGGGCCGATTTCTACCGAGCTTTCCTCGCCTGGGAGCATGAGGTTCTGCGGGTGACGCGGAAAGTGCGTGACTTCCAACCCGATGAGGATTACAGCGAGCTCGTCGCGGCCACCGACGAGGAAGAGGAGGAGGAGGAGGAGGAGGAAGCGGAAGAGGAGGAGGAGAGCAACGACATCGAGGAGGAGGACGCGGCTCCCGGTGAAGCAGGAGTCTTTCCCGCCCGACTACTACGACGAGGCAGTGGCCATCGCCCAAGCCTTGGGGGAGTCGAAGGCCGAGAAGGAGGCCAACTGGTCGTGGACGGGCTGGACAAGGTTGTGCGGCTCATGACCATGGTTGTGGAGCACACCGCCTCGCTGCCACTGCCACCGCCACTATTGCTGCATGCGTCCCCTCATGTCGCCATCTAAGGGCGGATGGTTCTGACACTGCCTCCTCCACAACTCATGACGGCCCCGCCGCAGTTCTTGCCACCTCCGCTGCGGTACATGCCGCCTCCGTCGGAGTATCCTGCATGGGCGCAGCAGGGGCCGTGGACACCTCCCACGATCACGATGACGACAAGGAGTAAGCGGCAGCATCGATGATGACGACGCTAGAGGCGTGCCACCGGTAGTTATGAGGGTTTATTATTATTTTTACTTTATTTCCTATGTAAATTATATTTGAAATAAATAAATAATATTTAGATTTCACACACATTTAATTTCCATTTGAAATTGATCTTTTTATCTTCCGCCAACATACCATCATGGACCTAAGAGCATCTCCAGTCACGTCCCCTAAAGCGTCCCCCAAAGCAATTTGGGGCGCGCCGGACCAAAAAACGGTTCTAGCCGCGTCCCCAAAGCCCATTTTTGTCCGGCGCCCCGAGCCCGTCCCCGTCCCACAGGGGACGCACCGGGCACGCTGGACACAACGAAAAGCGACGCGGGCCCGACGCGTCAGCGGCTCGGAAGCCTAAAACCCCGTCGCCTACCTTTGGTCAAGCGACGTTAATGGCGTCCCTGTTTTCTCAGGCGACGCAGGGACGCGTCTCGTCGTGCATGGCCGCGTGGCCGTCCGCGCCGGCGTTATTGCGTGCAACCACCCGCTGCCGCCGCTGTACATTAAGACGCCCTGCAGTTCGTCCCCAGTTTCTCACCGCTCCCAAACCATCTCCTCGCCGCCGCCTCCCCCCTCCTAGATCTTCTCCTAACCGCTCCAAAAATGTCGGGCTCATCCTCCCGCAAGATCGCCGCGTCGAACGGCTTCGGCCGCGGCAACCTAACCGTGGCGGAGGCGTGGGCGCTATACCACGCCCGATATCCAGTCCCGTCGGACATGCGGCTGCCAAGCAGCGGCGGCTGGAAGATGGTCGTGAACGGCATTGGTGTCCCGCCGCCGCCAAAGCCGGGCACGGACCAATGGAGGGACGGCATCAAGGCCCGGCGGGCTCAACTCAGCGCCGAGGAGCGGTTGGATCCGACGTGGGTGGCCAACAACAACGACGACTGGTGAAAGACGTACTTCAAGGCGAAGTACGACGTCAAGATGCACAGCAACGACGGGCTCGTCGGTGGGCCCAACAGCTGGAACAAGGACGGCCGCGCCCTGTTCTGGGGCGTTCCGGGTGCACCCTCGAGAACGTCATCTGCGGCATCCGCAACGGCGCTCCAAGGTTGGAGACGCCGTCGTCACCGCCACCGTCTCCTCGAGGAGGACCACCGCAATAGCAGCCGAGGAGGACGATGTACTCGTCCTCCTCGAACTCTTCTTCCTCAGGACCGGCCCGATCGACGCCGTCCTTGATACGTCTCCGACGTATCGATAATTTCTTATGTTCTATGCCATATTATTGATGATACCTACATGTTTTATGCACACTTTATGTCATATTCGTGCATTTTCTGGAACTAACCTATTAACAAGATGCCGAAGTGCCGCTTGTCTGTTTTCCGCTGTTTTTGGTTTCGGAAATCCTAGTAACGAAATATTCTCGGAATTGGACGAAACAAAGACCCGGGGTCCTATTTTGCCACGAACCTTCCGGAAGACCGAAGAGCATACGAAGTGGGGCCACGAGGTGGCCAAACCACAAGGCGGCGCGGCCAAGGAGGGGCCCGCGCCGCCCTGTGGTGTGGGCCCCTCGTCAGCCCTCCAACTCCGCCCTTCCGCCTACTTAAAGCCTTCGTCGCGAAACCCCTGATGCGAAAAACCACGATACGGAAAACCTTCCAGAGACGCCGCCGCCGCCAATCCCATCTCGGGGATTCTGGAGATCTCCTCCGGCACCCTGCCGGAGAGGGGATTCATCTCCCGGAGGACTCTACACCGCCATGGTCGCCTCCGGAGTGATGAGTGAGTAGTTCACCCCCGGACTATGGGTCCATAGCATTAGCTAGATGGTTGTCTTCTCCTCATTGTGCTTCATTGTTGGATCTTGTGAGCTGCCTAACATGATCAAGATCATCTATCCGTAATACTCTATGTTGTGTTTGTCGGGATCCGATGGATAGAGAATACCATGTTATGTTAATTATCAAGTTATTACATATGTGTTGTTTATGATCTTGCATGCTCTCCGTTATTAGTAGAGGCTCTGGCCAAGTTTTTGCTCTTAACTCCAAGAGGGAGTATTTATGCTCGATAGTGGGTTCATGCCTGCATTGACACCTGGGACGATGACGTGAAAGTTCTAAGGTTGTGTTGTGCTGTTGCCACTAGGGATAAAACATTGATGCTATGTCCGAGGATATAGTTATTGATTTGTTGACGTCAGAAACCCCCTGGCGGGCAGAGACGGTCAACACGGTAGAGCCGGGAACAACTAGGGCTGCGGCTGGCCCCAGTCCCTCAGAGCGACGGCCCGCAAAGCCTCCTGGTTGCACGTCCGATGTTTTATCACAAGGGCGTGCCACCTGACCTATACCTGGTCAGGAAGGTGTGGATGATGCCTCGCTTAGTTTCCTGCAGGGCACACACGTAAACATTAAATACGAGCCTCGATCGGCTCTCAGGTTATCCTGTGAATCGGCTCAAAGAGCCGATCCACCCATGATTCAGACGAGGTGTCCGAATATATGGTGGTCCTTCTTGATCAAGATAAAGCTGATTAGATCTACGACGATTTGGGGTTTTCACCGCATAATCGGATCATCCTACTCACGATTGGGCCTCGCGCTCGCGCACGGTGACCGTAAGCCGATCCTAGATAGGGCCTAAAAACCAACACGAGGTTGATCCCCGGAACATCCTTTCTAGGGCTAGCAAACGCCACCCTACACGCCGCTGGATCCTCCAACCCTTTGTAAGGCCTAACTATTGCGGATGTTAAACTAATCCTTGATGAAACAAGGAGCAACCGTAACGGATCAGATCTACTAAACTATGATCAAGCGGGTGCCGCCCCTACACCTAAGATAGGTGTAAGGGCGGCTAGACATGCAAGGGCTGCACTACGAAAGCATGTAATATGAAGAACAATGCTAACCCTAACACATCTAAGATAACTACGTTGCTCGCCATCAAAAAGGCTTCAGTACGAGCAACGCATGAACAACGTGGGCAGGCTTGTACTGCCTAGATCGCAAGATGCGATCTAGGCAGCATGGTGCTTACCGGTAGAAACCCTTGAGACGAAGGAGTTGGCGATGCGCCGAGATTTGTTTGTGGTTGAACGTTGGTTGTTGTTTATTCCATAAACCCTAGATACATATTTATAGTCCAGCGGACTTTCTAATGTGGGCGTGCACTAAACCGTGCACGGGTAAGATTCTAACTTCTAAACTAAGATGCGATCTAATATTTTACAGATACACGGGCAATTAAGCCCAACTTGGTATAAAAGGCCGATTCACGTATTTCTTCTATATATATTCTTCGAGTCCATCTTGATCGTGGCCCACCTCTGATTCGGTCAAATTCTGGTGATAACACATGCCCCCCTGGTTTTGGAAATAACATTTCCAAAATCATTATGCTTTCCTTTCGTCGGGACATGTCGTGGCGCCTTGCCCCCTTTGACTTTATCACCGTCCTAAAGCATTCATCTTGACTGAAGGAATGTCTTCACTTAACTTTGCCGGTAGCTAGAGTCAAGCACTCCCCGAAAGAGACGATGGTACCACATCAGCCTCCAAAATATAACGGGAGCAGGGTCGACCTAGCCGCCCTCCCAAACGGTAACCTGCGCCCCTCATCTGAGAAACCTAGATCCCCAAATCGCCGCCCCGGCAGTTCTACGAATCTCAGATCTCAGCCGCACCGTCCCAATTCCTCAGCGCTCCCAATGGCGGAATCATCCAACGCTGACGCCATGGTCTCCGGTCTGAAGGTAACCCTCGACAGCCCTCTTGTCATATGCACCAATGTTAAGAGCGAACAGCAAACACCTGAATTAATGCTCTATTCCGCTATCAATTTTAGGTCTCAGACATCTTGCTACCACATCCTTCTCTCGCAAATTCTATGTGCCTCGGTCCTCGTTCTTCCGAGAGTCCTGCTCACTTAATTTCCTGCGAAGCTAACATAATTCCCTTTGTAAATCAGAACTTAGATCTGACCTCATGGGACGACTGTCTACGGGCCTGGCCTAATCCCCCTGAGGGTTGGGTGGTATGGTATAATAGAGTATCCAGAACCCATTATGCAACCTGGGAAGCCATAGGAATAGCCGATGCCCTGTCATTATCATTATCTCCTCTTGAGAAAAATGAAAATATTCTGAAAACCATCGGCTATTTCTGGTCTGACGCACTGAACTGCTTTATGTTCGGCCATGGCCCTATGACGCCAACCCTCTGGATGTAGCCATGATCACAGGCCTAGACGTTGCGTCCCCAAGCCCTTCTGCATTCAAACTGCCGAGAGTTCCTTTCACCCTTTCTTCCAAAAAAGAGTGCACCAGCTGGGGAGCCTACCTCAAGCGTTATATGAAGACCAAAGGTCCTGTGACGAGAGAGAGAACATACGGCCTTCCCGAACTTCTCGGTTAGAGCATTTTATCTTCTGTGGCCCATCCCTCGCCCCTACCAAGAATTATCTTTCCCCGGCCTATGAACCGGCTAAAGGCACCCAACTCGGCCTAGGCAAACCGTTTCTTGGGGAGGTCTATCGATCTCTTCAACCGATGTCCGTCAAACTCGTTCTCTCAAAAGACGACCAAAACCGGCGGCCCCCGGTGGTTTATTCAGCTATGGGCGCAGCTATACTTTCGGACCCGGATCCCCGACTTCCCACCTTTGACCTCCCCGCACCTTTCCGGACGTCAACGGGAAGGATATCCGATGCACCAGCTATGGCCAAGCTTTGTATGGTCTCCCAGGCAGCAGGCTGATCCCTAAAGAAGCAGCAGGGTGGTTCAAGATCTTCTTTCAAGGTTTAGACAACCCCCTATTCTTTCCTTATACTGAATCGGTGAATTTTGAAAATCCCGTCTCCTTTCGATTGGATAATTTTGCCGATGACGCCAGCACCCAGCACCTGTATTCCATTATGATTCGTCCTTGCTTCCTTCCTGTCGGCATGAGTACTTCAAACCGGATCATCAAACCTGGCTATGAGTGTTATCAACCGGTAGTAGCAGCCCAACAGCTTGGTCTTGGGCAGGTGCCTCCACACTTCTTTTTGCACCATCTGACAGCAAGCAGAGCTGAACTGCCTGACATCCTTACGGGCCAAATGTGTTATACCTTCTTCGATGCTTTGGCCATTCCTATTCCCCACGACCTCCGTTTGTCCTTCACCACTGATGGTTTCGAGACTTGGTGGTCCATGTGGAAGACCCATGTCTTCAGAAGGGCCTTAGGACCGCTTGTTGAGACAACTTGATGCCGAGTATGACATCCCCGCGGACCGTGTACCATCACTCGAAATATTTCTTGCAGCCGCTTATGATGATTGTTTGCGACCTGACCCCATTCTCTGACAGCAACAAGACGGCCCAACCCCCACGCAAGCCGATGGCTCCCCCTTCGTATTCCTTCCTCCAGCCCCAATGGTCCTCTTCTGCCAGAACTCGCCACCTCTGAAGAAAATTATAACGCAGAGCCAGCCGATTTCACCGAAATCGGCTCTCAAGAGTAAAGCATCTTCAGGGTCATTTGCCCCCCGAGCCTCGACGCAGGCGAGGACGGCAGTGAGAAAGGTGGCTGCCAGGAAGACCCTAAAGCGCAAAGCTCCTGCTCAGGAAAGCCTGCACGTAAGTTGATCCGTGTTTCGTCCGACCACGTTCGCCTCTCTAACCTTTGTAACATGGGTGTACCTCCTTTCTTTCAGGCTTCCACTGAAGGGAACTCCAGTGAGGGAGCACAGTCCAGTCCAAGGGACTCCTCCTCGGACGATACAGAAAGATCCACCACGCAGAGCCAGACGGACTCGCCAACGTCGGCTTCTAGGAAGAGGTCGACTCCCGAACCTGCTGTCCTTCAGGCTCCGATCCAAACGGGGTCACGCCTGAAGCGTAGATGCGTCACGCGGGCTCGCACAGGCCCTCAAGTCACCTCGCCGAGCCAAGAAGTTTCAAATGTAATTCCCTTAACAGCTCGTGTTTCACACTGTCTTGCTACTGATTGAATTGCCTCAATATTTCCCTTGCAGGCTAATGGGACCTCTAGCGGGGATGTTGAAGAGTTGCCGATGCCATCGGCTACCCTTGGCCTACCCAACTCGCCAAGCGTGACCGACCAAGTGGCTACCCTAGCCGAAACTACCGCAAAGCCGATTGCTGCTACCTCGGCTTCCATCCCTTTCTTGGGGAGGTAAGATTCATTCTCCCGGGCCCACTCTTCTCCTCTGTCGCATGCTCATGCTGCTCTTGCTCGTCCGTCGTGGGTGTGACCCTTCAAGCTTGCCGTCGTTCGATCCCAACTCCATCGAGCCAGCCGTTTCCAAAGCAGGTTCCAAAGCGGTGAAGAGCCGGAACCTAGCGCAGCTTGATGGTCCACTCCGGCCGCCTCAAAGCTTTGCTCTCCTCCTCGGTCGAAGCCCCGGTCGAGAACCCCGAGGCAATCAAGGGCCTCCTCGAGGACATCCAGCCCCGTCTCCCGCGAGCGCTGCAAGTTAAGCTTTGGCCGGCAGTGACTCTGTCAGTTTTCAGGTCAAGGGTGCAATCGGCTCGTCAAAGGATCACTCTTCGGCGTGCCCAACTCCCGTTAAGAGCCGATATTGCAGGCAAATGTCAACGGCTCAATGAAAAGAAAGCCGCTTTAGACGCCAAGACCGCCGCTTCCACCCGTAGTGTCAGGCTTGAAACCTTGTGCAAAGAGCTGGAAGACCTTGAAAAGAGGACCAGGGAGACCAAACAACTTATCCAGGATGAGAGAGCCCTCATTGCTCGCTCCCAAGAGGAAGCACAAGGTCTCACAGCCTGATCCGAAGACCGACCTGGCTGAAATTCGTGCTCCGAGCAGCCACCGGTGATGGGGAGGGACGAGGATGACGAGGCCGAGATTGCCGAGGTGGATCGAATCCGTGCCGATGCTCTCCGCGCCCTTGAGGCTTTTCTTCAGTAGGGCTTCTTTGTGTGAACTGATGCATGTAAACTTTCTTTGCTGTAAGGTTGACCGCCATGTAAACTGATGCATGTCTCGATTTGTAACCTGATACTTGTCTCGATTTCTGTAGTTTTTTTTTTACTGGCCGATTTCCCTATCAGCCACCAATATTTCTCCACACATGTTCAACGATGTCATGTATGCTCATATACTTAGGTGCCCCCCCGAGCCGATTCTGCCAGGTGACTGCTGAAATCGGCTCTACGGTCGGCCAAGGTCCTACGATGTGAACGTCGACTTGTTAGGAGCGCAATGGATTTTTCCCAGTGTATCAGCCGACGCCCCCATTGCCCACACATCATGTCGGAGTCGGTCGCGCGGAACGGCTTCCTCCTCGTCTCCACCGTGAGAGCAGTTGTCATTATCTCGGGGCCGGTCGCTTGGGTCGGCCTCCTCTTTATCCTTGCCACGGGAGTGGCTGCTTTCTGCTTCATCTTTGCCATGGCGGCTTGCAAACCCTGCCATGTTGACGCCAAAGGAGAACTCTGGCTGGCATATGGAGTGGCTGAGATCCACCATGTTGTCGCCAGGCAACAAACGTGTGTTACCGTGCGCACGGGCCTTCTCAAAGGAGCCGATGAGTTCGGCTTCGAGGGTCGCCTTGATCTCGTGATGTTTCTTCTTGAGCTCATCGAGCGCATCCTCGTACTTGACCGGAGTGCTTCCCGCCATCTCGGATGCGGATGGCGATGTGGTGGATGTCGAAGGTTGTCCCACCGGGCGTGCCGAATGTGTTGACGTCGAAACCCCCCGGCGGGCGGAGACGGTCAACACGGTAGAGCCGGGAACAACTAGGGCTGCGGCTGGCCCCGGTCCCTCGCAGCGACGGCCCGCAAAGCCTCCCTGGTCGCACGTCCGATGTTTTATCACAAGGGCGTGCCACCCGACCTATACCCGGTCGTGAAGGTGTGGATGATGCCTCGCTTAGTTTCCTCGCAGGGCACACACGTAAACATTAAATACGAGCCTCGATCGGCTCTCGGGTTATCCCGTGAATCGGCTCAAAGAGCCGATCCACCCATGATTCGGACGAGGTGTCCGAATATATGGTGGTCCCGCTTGATCAAGATAAAGCTGATTAGATCTACGACGATTTGGGGTTTTCACCGCATAATCGGATCATCCTACTCACGATTGGGCCTCGCGCTCGCGCACGGTGACCGTAAGCCGATCCTAGACAGGGCCTAAAAACCAACACGAGGTTGATCCCCGGAACATCCTTTCTAGGGCTAGCAAACGCCACCCTACACGCCGCTGGATCCTCCAACCCTTTGTAAGGCCTAACTATTGCGGATGTTAAACTAATCCTTGATGAAACAAGGAGCAACCGTAACGGATCAGATCTACTAAACTATGATCAAGCGGGGTGCCGCCCCTACACCTAAGATAGGTGTAAGGGCGGCTAGACATGCAAGGGTTGCACTACGAAAGCATGTAATATGAAGAACAATGCTAACCCTAACACATCTAAGATAACTACGTTGCTCGCCATCAAAAAGGCTTCAGTACGAGCAACGCATGAACAACGTGGGCAGGATGCGATCTAGGCAGCATGGTGCTTACCGGTAGAAACCCTCGAGACGAAGGAGTTGGCGATGCGCCGAGATTTGTTTGTGGTTGAACGTTGGTTGTTGTTTATTCCATAAACCCTAGATACATATTTATAGTCCAGCGGACTTTCTAATGTGGGCGTGCACTAAACCGTGCACGGGTAAGATTCTAACTTCTAAACTAAGATGCGATCTAATATTTTACAGATACACGGGCAATTAAGCCCAACTTGGTATAAAAGGCCGATTCACGTATTTCTTCTATATATATTCTTCGAGTCCATCTTGATCGTGGCCCACCTCTGATTCGGTCAAATTCTGGTGATAACATAATTACATTACGCACCATACTTAATGCAATTGTCTGTTGCTTAGCAACTTAATACTGGAAGGGGTTCGGACGATAACCTGAAGGTGGACTTTTTAGGCATAGATGCAGTTGGATGGCGGTCTATGTACTTTGTCGTAATGCCCAATTAAATCTCACTGTACTTTTCATGACATGTATGTGCATTGTTATGCCCTCTCTATTTGTCAATTGCCCGACTGTAATTTGTTCACCCAACATGTTTTTATCTTATGGGAGAGACACCTCTAGTGAACTGTGGACCCCGGTCCATTTCTTTAATACTGAAATACAAATCTGCTGCAATACTTGTTTTTACTGTTTTCTCTGCAAACAATCATCTTCCACACAATACGGTTAATCCTTTGTTACGAGCAAGCCGGTGAGATTGACAACCTCACCGTTTCGTTGGGGCAAAGTACTTTGGTTGTGTTGTGCAGGTTCCACGTTGGCGCCGGAATCCCTGGTGTTGCACCGCACTACATCCCGCCGCCATCAACCTTCAACGTGCTTCTTGGCTCCTCCTGGTTCGATAAACCTTGGTTTCTTTCTGAGGGAAAACTTGCTGCTGTGCGCATCATACCTTCCTCTTGGGGTTCCCCAACGAACGTGTGAAATACACGCCATCAGTCCTCGTCGTACCGCTCGGCGCCCTACAATGTCCCCAAACGCGAGGTGAAGGAGGAGCCGGCGACGCCCGTCAACAACAGGCGTGGCGGCTGCGGCAGCCGGCGGCAGCAAGAGAGGCGCGGCGGCGCCCTCCTCATCCCGAAGCCGGAGGTGAAAGAGGAGCCGGAGGAAGCGGCGCAGGCGGCGCTGGCGGAGTACGAGCGGCAGCAGCGGCTCATCGCCAGCAGCGACGACCCCGAGGACTGCCCAGGGCTGCGGGCGGCGTTCTTGGCGTCGCTCAACTACAAGGATGCCTGGAGGGGCGACGTGAGACGGCGATCGCCATGTCCATCCGCGACTCCGGCAAGCCGCTCGTGGACCTCACCGACGACGGCGAGGCAGGACCAAGCGGCTTGGTGAAGGACGAGCCCGTCGACGAGCCCGTCGATGAGCGCGTCAAGCATGAGGTCGTCACCGACGACATGTACAACTTCCAGCAGTACTACGACGCCTTCGGCCACCACAAGTACTTCTTGATTAGGTTTAGTTTAAATTTAGTCAAATTTCGTTCGAATCTATGTAAGTTCGGACGAATCTAAGCGAATCTCGCTTAAGTTTAAAATTTTCGAAATTTTGTTTGGGGGAAGCGACTGGGGAGCGACGTCCCCCAAATACGGCACGAACGAAACACTTCCCTAAACACTCAATCCGACGCGTTTTGAGGACGGTTTGGGGACGCGACTGGAGATGCTCTAATAGGTCGATTAGGTCGAGCTGCTGAACATACTACCTGCCAGGCTGACCACCACCCCGCGGCGTGACCCAAATTTTGGTAGCCTCAGCGGAGATGGCCTTGCGTCCTGGTCGACACGCATGGCGCTGGAACAGGAAGAGTACGTGACGGCCGGACAATCACCGGAAGAACGCCACGGTAGCCTCGCCGCTGAGGCCGAAATAGTGCGACGTGATGAAACCGGTGATCCATGGCCTGCGTCAGCCGATGCGGCGCTGGACGGTGCGGTACAGGTTTCGCCCCGGGCGGCGCGGCGGTCACCGCACATATCCTGGCGGACCCCTATCGTGAAAGGGGCAGCAGCACGTACGGCTTTTTTTTTCTTCGTTTCGCTAGCAGGCGTAGGTCCGCACCGTCGCTGGCTTTTCCACTCTGGATGGAGGCTCCGTTCTTGCCGCGCCATTAATTAAGTGGAGTGGAGTAGACGGTGCAGGCTGACGCCGACGCCGTCCGTGTCGACCCGGCCGCCTCCTCGCCTGTTTCATGGCCGACGCAATCCGCGTCTAGCCGACCTGGGTTGGAATTGTTTTTTGGAACGGGATAAACCGCACGCATCTTCGTTGGGCAAGTGATGTATTAGGCTTTGACAGCAAAGTATCTTTAAAGTATTTTAATAATACTATAGTTTTTCAAAATACTACAGTTTCAAATACTTTGATGTGTTTGACTCTAACTACATACTGAATTATTAATACTTCATTATGCCTCAAAACGTGGGGAGCGATGTTTTGGAACATGGGAGCATATGCTCTCTATATTTTGAAATGCATCTTACACATATTTTAAATTTCAAAAAATTTTAAAATACGTTCGTCTTTGGGATCTTCTTTCGGCTGTCCAACTATCTCCAGACACTGAAGACTCCATAGTTTGGACGCTGACTCCCAATGGATGCTATACGGCCAGCTCTGCATACAAAGCCCAGTTTTTGTCTGCTTTGCCTTGCTCCTTCGGTAACATCGTTTGGAAGACTTGGGCCCCACCAAAATGCCGTTTCTTCGCGTGGCTTGCGGTACAAAACCGCCTCTGGACTGCTGACCGCCTTGCCAAACGAGGTTGGCCACATCAACCTACTTGCCAACTATGCAGATGCTCTCCTGAAACAGCTCGGCACTTGCTCTTCGAATGCCGCTTCTCTAAGAGAATTTGGAATGCCGCGGCTTCCTGGTTGGATTGTCCGGACCTTATCCGCTTCCTCGGTGCGGGAAGATCTAAAGTGATAGACTATTGGCATGCTGTCGCTAAAACCCCCACCTCCTCTCCCAAAGGTCTACGAACTGCAATCATGCTTATCAGCTGGGAGATTTGGAAAGAGAGAAATGAGAGAGTCTTCAACAACAAATCTTCCTTGCCCTCGATTGTCATGGAGAAGATCAGGGGAGAAGGAAATGATTGGGTCCTTGCCGGCGCGAAGAACCTGGCGGAGCTTTTAGGCTGACCGTGTTTTGTTTTGTTCCTTTCCGGGCGGGTTTTTCTTTTCCTGCCTTCTCTTTTTCTTTTATGGCTCTTGCCATCCCCTTGTTTGCTTCTCCTATATTAATATAAGGCAAATGCTTTTTTGCCCGTTTCAAAAAAAAAATTTCAAAAAAATTGAAACAAAAAATTTGCACGTACATCTTCATGTGCTACGCGCTCACAAAGTTGTTTCATAAAAAATGAACTTATCATGTGACGTGTGTAAAAAAGACAAAATTCAGTGCCGAAAACAATGCTTTTCACAGGATAAGTTTTCTCTTTTTTTACATAGGCCACAAAAAATATTATTTTTTCGTGAAACTTGACCCATACACATATATTATGGAGATGTACATGTAGAATTTTTTGTCAAGATTTTTCCACACTTCGAAATATGTTTTGTTGGTAGAGGGAGCATACGCACCCGGGAGCCGAATTGAATTTCCGAAAAACGTGCTACTTTTGAAGTATTGGAAAAAACAACTCTAGACCTCTTTTTCTGAAACTGAAGTTGGCGATTTAGGTCGGCGGCGGCAGGAAGGGGCAACAAGTGTGGCCATGCGGAGCACTGGCGGAGCAAGGTGACGCCGATTTCACGACCGCACATCTCGATTTAAGGGGAAATGAAATTTTATGCCGGCTGTTAGCCTCTCCCGTGTGAAAGGACACAGATGTCGCCTAGAGGGGGGGTGAATAGGCGATTTAAAACTTTTACGAGATAGGCTTAACAAATGCGGAACTAAACTAGCGTTTACTTTGTCAAGCCCAAAGCCTATATACTATGGTTCACCAATGTGCACCAACAACTTATTCTAAGCAATGGTTCACCTATGTGCACCAACAACTTATGCTAAGCAATGCAAGCAACTTATGTGATAGAAAGATATATATGTAACTTCAAGCACGATGGCTATCACAAGGTAAAGTGCATAAGTAAAAAGCTCGGGTATAGAGATAACCGAGGCACGCGGAGACGAAGATTTATCCCGAAGTTCACACTCTTGCGAGTGCTAATCTCCGTTGGAGAGGTGCGGTGGCTTAGTGCTCCCGAACGCCACAAGAGGCTCACCTTGAGGTGTGGTTGCTCGATGCACACCAACGCCACAAAGGCCTCACCCCAAGATGCGGTACTCACACCACACACCGAACGCCACGAAGGCGCCTCACCTAAATCTCCGGTGACCCTCGCCACAAAGGCCTAGGTCACGGTTCCACTAAGGGATTTTCTTCGAGGCGGAAACCGGGCCTTACACAAAGGTTGGGGCACACTTCCACAACTTAATTGAAGGCTCCCAACAAATCACCACAAAGGTCTAGAATCCGTCTAGGGTTCCAAGAACCCAAGAGTAACAACCTTCTTGCTTTCACCACCACGAATCACCGTGGAGAACTCAAACCTATGCACCAAATGCAATGGCAAGAACACCACAAAGATGCTCAAGTCCTTCTCTCTCAAATTCCAACAAAGCTACAAAAGCTATTGGGGGAATAAGAGAGGAAGAACAAAGAGGAGAACACAAAATCCTCCAAGATCTAGATCCCAAAGATTCACTCACAAAGAGATGATTTTGTTTGGTCAATGAGTGGATCTAGATCTCCTCAAACTTTCTCTCAAATAGATGCAAGAATCATGGGAAGGGGAGAAAGATCTCAAGCTTCAAAAGGTCAACAACAATGGAGGAGAGAGGCTTGAGAGAGAGGAGGAAGAAGGAGTAGCTGCCCAAAACTTAAAGAGAGAGGAGGCATAAAAGGAGGCCCCAAAATTCCACCCGTTGGAGGCTGCAGCGCGCGAGGGAGAAGGGACCGGTAGTACCGGCCCTTGGTGGCCGGTACTACCGGCCAGTGTTGGCAGGAGGCGGCGGTGAGTGGTGTGCTGCGCGCGCGGAGGGGAGGTGAGCGGTACCTCCGGCCAGGCCAGGGCGGTACCACCGGCCGCGGTACCGGTCGCGGTACTGGCCGCATGTCCCAATACCCTGGAAACTTACTGTGAACTTGGCCACTTTTCCGGTACCGCGGGCGGTACCTCGGGCGGTACTACCGGCCAGCCCAAACTCCTCACTTTCGGCAAACTTAGAAAAAGCATAACTTGAGTATCCAGACTCCGATTTTGATGATCTTGGACTCGTTTCTAAGCTAGTAACAAGCTCTACAAGATCATGCAGGGAACCATCATAGTCCAGCAAAGGAGTATAGAAACAAATGATGAAAGGTTTGACCTATCTAAGAAAGACGTACCGGTAAAACCTCCAACCTCGAAAATGCAACAAGTTGCCCAAGCAAAAACCATTCTTGATGAACTAGAGCTTGTCATGAGAATACGCACAAGCTCTAAAATATCACATGGATAAGATCCAAATAACAACCAAGAAATATGATGCAAGGATGCAAAGGTTTGAGCTCTCCGAAGGATACGATCGGGTTACTCACTCGAGAGCCCTCTTGATAGTACGGCAACTAAACTATAAACCGGTCTCCAACTACACCATGAGACCGATGAGAAAGAAACCCTATCAAGAGCAAACCTTAACCTTGCGCATTCCACTTGAGCTTGATGATGACGGTCTTGACCGCAACAAGATGGAACGCCTTTCTTGATTGTGCTTGCTTGATGAAGACATGCGAAATGCTCCCCCATACTCCACTATGGGAGAGCTCTCCCCCATACTCCACTACGGGAGAGCTTCTTATTCGACGCATCTTCACATATCCATGAACATCATATGGATGGCAAGATTCAAGCATATGATCTCTCCGAGTTGGCTCATCTTGAACTTGCACTCCATTTCTTCATTCTTCATCATGTACTTCATCTTCATCTTCAAGACATACTTGACACTTGATATCCTTCATCAATTTCTTCTTATTGCAACCTTGAAGCCAACAAATGGTTCAAGCATTGCCTATGGACAACACCTACAAATATAACTCAATGCAAACATTAGTCCATAGGGATTGTCATTAATTACCAAAACCACACATGGGGGCTCCATGCACTTTCAATCTCCCCCATTTTGGTAATTGATGACAATCTCTTTGAGAGGGTTTATATAAGGAATTTAAGTAACAAATAAGTTGAATATATAGAGCAAACTCCCCCATAATATATGCATGTGTGAATGACTTTCATTGCATATATTGGCATTCAAAGCCTAGTGGAGTTTCCTCTAAATATTCAACTATGCAAAGCAACAAGATGCAATGCAATAAAGGCACATGCTTAAGCACAAAGCAAAGACATAACCAAATTCCCTTAAACCCTCCAAACTTCTCCCCCATTGGCACCAATTGCCGAAATAGGTGAAAAATTTAGAAGGCCAATATAGTGAGAGTTCCTCCATAGCGTGTGCATTTCTCATAATTTGAGTGGAATCAAATGCACGGATCCAATGACGAATATTCGGAAGGAATCACACTATAGATAGGATCAAAGATTGCAAAAAGATAACAAAGTCAAGAAGCTTCAACAAATGAAGCAAGCAACCAAATGAACCACAAAGAAGATACCAAAAGAAAGATAGATATTATGATAAGATCAAGAAGATTTCTCTACATAATATGAGGAAGCTCCCCAAGGTTTGTGCACAAAACTTGACAATTTGCATTGGAGTATAAAGTGCACAAACATGGAATCATCACTCCCATAATATCATTCAAAACAAAAGATACCAAGTGAATCAAACTCTAATTATCACCACAAAAAAGTGCCTTAATAAAATGAGAAAGCTCCCCAAGGTACATGCATAAATTAAAATGTTGCATTTGAATACAATATGCATAACATGGAATCCTCACTCCCTCATTACCATTTAAAAACACAAACATTTGCTTAGCATATGTGAAAGGCATGACAAAGCATATTATAAGACTATTATATGGATGAGCAAAAAGCATCATCATAGTCTTCAATGAATTATATTGCTTAGCATGACCAATCAACATGCGACAAAGAAATAAGATATCAAATGGAGATGTATCATCTCTTATGTGTATAAGTTTCTCTAAGTGGGCAATATCACAAAGATATTTATCCACAAAGAAACATGCACACACAAAATAGATACACAAGAAATAGCATGATATCCAAGACGAAGTCATGCAATATACCAATAAGAATTTTTTTTTGCTTAATAGCATGGCCAAAGGCTCAATTTTATCTTATTGTACATTCATGGACTTCAACCACAAACACATCAAAGATATCACAAATATCAACAAGGGAAAGAAGATAGTTGAGATACTTTGAGAGGAGCAACAAGTATCACAAAGAAAGGATACCACAACAAATAACTCAATTTGCACTTTCATCGATATTGCACATGTGAGAGGCTTGAGGAATTGATATGCAATAAAATTGCTAGATAGGCATAGTCGGGATGGATGAATCATGAGCATGATTTTATATACTTCCCAACATATGTGTCATCTCAATTTACTCACATTTGCAATAAAGAGGTTTCATTAAAATCTTTGCAAGAAGCATAATATTTGCAAATGAAGAGATTCATGCCAAGATGCAACCACACGGTTGGATGCTAGAAAAATATGCATGAGAAGATACTTGTTACCGAGATAGCATTGGTGTGGATGTAGTAGATATGAGTTCGTTGATCATCCTAGCTTGCCTCAAATTACCATTGAGTCACCACATCTTCCTAAGTGTGAGACAAGCATCCAATGCATATTCATTGTACCTAACACAAAGGTAAGTACAAAATGGTCCCCAAACTAATTGGGTCCGAAGTAGTTAGACACACTACAACATATAGGACAAGCTCCACAATTCTATGTGCATATAGATATGAAATTGAATTTCATGCACATCTTAGCAAAATTAGGATTTGATGGAGTTTACCCTATATATTGGATCAAAGAAAGTAACACATGCCATAAGATATACATATATTAAATATGCATGCACAATACTTTCAAGAACCAAATGGAGATACAATTTGGACAAAACACCAAATAAATCAAGAGACAATGGTTGCCCAAATTATATCAAAGAATCAAATCAACACAAGATTAACTCCAAAGACTTATCTCATTATAAGAAGCTAATTAAGCCTAAACACAAAGGAATGAGATAACCAACTCCCAAGAGAGCAAGGTTCCAACAAATAAACCAAACCCTCGACACTTTTTATGATGGCACAAAGTACCAAAAAGAAAATTTTATGTCTCCCAAAACCATATTTTTTATAAAGATCAAGAGATATTAAGCATTCTAACAAATTAATATAGAAGAGCTCCCCCAAGATAAGTGCATTATCTAGGATTTTTCATATGAATACAAAATGCACAAAAACTAGGATCATCACACTACCTATATCTACTAAAATGCTAAGAAAGTTTGAATAAACAAATTAGATCCATAAGATGCAAGGAAGACACATGGGAGTCAAAGCAAAACAAATTCATGGCAATAAATAAGGCAATTTAAACACAAGAGCCAATGTAGATATGATCAATAAATATCTACCTCATAATTGATTACCACTTGTCCTAGGACAAGAGGTATTAGGAAGTATTTCCCGGTGGTAGTTTGTAAGTATATATAAGATCATATTTACAACGAATAAAGCAAATGGTAAAAGATAAGAGTTAACCAACATGCAAAGATAGTTTCTTGAAAGCTTCATTTAGTCATACCAACATGCAAAGAAATTAATAGTATTCATACCAACATGCAAAGCAATTAATAGTATCCATACCAACATGCAAAGCAATTAATAGTATGACTTGAAGCACATGGTTTTCCAAAAAAAAAATGTATTGAGGGACACTTTCTGAAAAACCATGCCAAGAAAAACTTTCACAAATAAGATCCAAAAAGATATTAGCAATGAAGCTATTTAAACAAATTGGAACTTGTTTGAGCAAACATGCCACATAGGAGAGAGATAATTTACGATATCAATTCTATGTGACATAACCTCAAATGTTCACATTTTCTAGGCTTGTAATATGCACAAAGCTTATTACTCCCCCATAATGTGATAAGGAATTTATTTTCACAAGAGGCAAATAAGATCCAACTAGAGATATTAATGGACATTGGAATTTGAATTTCTCATGAAGATGACATACCACATAGAGACTAGATAATCTTGCAATATCAATTCTAAGTGATATTCCTCATGTACACACATTGTTAGGATCATGAAATTCCCAAAGGAATATCACTCCCCCAACATGGGATAGTCCATTAATAGCTCATAAGAGCCATATAAGATACAACAAGATGCAAAGAGGCTCCAACACAAACACAAGTACACGGTGTGCAACCCAACATACATAGACTTGATTTCTCAAGAAAAGCAAGTAGGAAGCACAACATATACAAACACATGCTAGGAACAAAACTAACACATGCAAAGGGGCGAGTAACTTTCAATATAAGTGAGTTGAGAACATGTTACCGCAAGGAGGAACATTGAATATATGATAGAAGCAAGATAACCAAAAAGACTTGGCTTGAGATAATATAAATGATGAAGATCCCTTAATTCTTCATGATGTAGCCAAGTCTCCAATGCCCTCCAACAAGCACCTATTGATCAAGTTTTGGATTGTTGGTCCCCAACTAAGTTGGGTCCTAAGAGGTTAGTCACAATAGGCTTGGCAACCCAAATGGTTCTTTTCTTGACACCACTTTGAGCACCAACATATTTGGCAAACACATTGCCACCCTCATCCTTACGAATAGAATAAACATCATCAATGGTGATAGAGTTGGATGAGGTACCAATAGTGCAAAAGGAGGAGATGTGGCCCTTCTCGCGGCATATGTAGCAAGTTCTTTTCTTCTCCTTCTTCTCACTAGATTTCTCCACAATGGGAGCATTGGCTTGATTCTTCTTGGGAAGTGGCATTTCTTCAACTTGAGGTTGAATATGAGTTTGAGCTTGAGGCCGCTTCCCTTTTTGCTTCTTATTCAAAGGGCAAGATCTAACATGATGCCCTTCAATTTTGCACTTGAAGCAAACCATCTTGGCCGGGTCTTTGACTTGTACTTGGCCCTTCTTCTTGTTGTTGTTCTTGGACTTGTTCTTTTTGTTGGAGTTGAATCCAAGTCCACTCTTGTCATTGGGGGATTGTTGCATACTCAACATCTTGTCAAGTTTGCATTTCCCTTCATGACTCTTTACCAAGTTGTTCTTCAAGGAAGTGACTTGGGCCTTGAGCTCTTTGATTTCCTCTACATGGTTAGTAACAACACAAGTACTAGAGGAAGTAGAACCTTCATTGTTAGAGCAACAAGGCAAGGAAGATAATTCATCACAAGATTTAGCAATACTATGAGTGGATGAATGATACGCGTACATCACGCGTCCGTTGGGAACCCCAAGAGGAAGGTGTGATGCGTACAGCAGCAAGTTTTCCCTCAGTAAGAAACCAAGGTTTATCGAACCAGTAGGAGCCAAGAAGCACGTCGAAGGTTGATGGCGGCGGGATGTAGTGCGGCGCAACACCAGGAATTCCGGCGCCAACGTGGAACCTGCACAACACAACCAAAGTACTTTGCCCCAACGAAACGAGCGAGGTTGTCAATCTCACCGGCTTGTCGTAACAAAGGATTAGATGTATAGTGTGGATGATGATTGTTTGCAGAAAACGAGTAGAACAAGTATTGCGATAGATTGTATTCAATGTAAAAGAATGGACCGGGGTCCACAGTTCACTAGAGGTGTCTCTCCCATAAGATAAATAGCATGTTGGGTGAACAAATTACAATCGGGCAATTGACAAATAGAGAGAGCATAACAATGCACATACATGATATGATAAGTATAGTGAGATTTAATTGGGCATTACGACAAAGTACATAGACCGCTATCCAAAGCATGCATCCGTGCCTAAAAAGTCCACCTTCGAGGTTATCATCCGAACCCCTTCCAGGTATTAAGTTGCAAACAACGGACAATTGCATTAAGTATGGTGTGTAATGTAATCAATAACTACATCCTTGGACATAGCATCAATGTTTAATCCCTAGTGGCAACAGCACATCCACAACCTTAGAACTTTCCGTCACTCGTCCCGCATTTAGTGGAGGCATGAACCCACTATCGAGCATAAATACTCCCTCTTGGAGTTAAGAGCAAAAACTTGGCCGGAGCCTCTACTAATAACGAGAGAGCATGCAAGATCATAAAAAACACATAGGTAATAGATTGATAATCAACATAACATAGTATTCTCTATCCATCGGATCCCGACAAACACAACATATAGCATTACGGATAGATGATCTTGATCATGTTAGGCAGCTCACAAGATCCGACAATGAAGCACATAAGGAGAAGACGACCATCTAGCTACTGCTATGGACCCATAGTCCAGGGGTGAACTACTCACTCATCACTCCGGAGGCGACCATGGCGGTGAAGAGTCCTCCGGGAGATGATTCCCCTCTCCGGCAGGGTGCCGGAGGCGATCTCCTGAATCCCCGAGATGGGATTGGCGGCGGCGGCGTCTCCGGAAGGTTTTCCGTATCGTGGCTCTCGGTACCGGGGTTTTCGCGACGGAGGCTTTAAGTAGGCGGAAGGGCAACGCGGGGGCCACACGAGAGCCCCACACACCGGGGCCGCGCGGCCAAGGGCCGGGCCGCGCCGCCCTGTGGTGTCGGCGCCTCGTGGCCCCACTTCCTTTCCCCTCGGTCTTCCGGAAGCTTCGTGCAAAAATAGGACCCCGGGCGTTGATTTCGTCCAATTCCGAGAATATTTCCTTACTAGGATTTCTGAAACCAAAAACAGCGTAAAACAAGAATCGGCTCTTCGGCATCTCGTTAATAGGTTAGTGCCGGAAAATGCATAAATACGACATATAATGTGTATAAAACATGTAGATATCATCAATAATGTGGCATGGAACATAAGAAATTATCGATACGTCGGAGACGTATCAATGAATTACTAGGACTAACACATGACAATATAGCATTTTGAGTAGTAGTGCTAGTATCCACATGAGGCTCACAAGGTGTTGCCTTTGATATGATAGCCTCATGAGCTAACTTTAGCCTATCATGAGAAGCTAGAAGATCCTCATAGGAGCTAGAAAGCTTTCCATGATTTTCTTCCAATTTCCCATAATTGCTAGTTAGCAATTTAAGTTGAGCCCTTAGCTCAACATTCTCCTTCAAGATAGATGCTTCACAAGAAGTAGAGTTAGTAGCACAAGCATCATTATTAATAGCAATGGGAGAAGGCAAGTTGTCATGCTCTTTTAGATAAGAAGCTTTAAGTTGCTCATGCGACTCGGTGAGTTTGGTGAGCGCACTCTCAATGACCCTTGAGCCCTTTTTGAGTTGCTCAAAATCCTCAAGGAGTTTAGCATTAACAAACACACGCTTATCATTTTTTAGCTTTAGTTCATTTGCCACCTCAAGAGCTCTATCATGGTTTTCCTTTTCTCTAGACAATTCTAGAGCAAAGGTTTCCTCAAGAGCTTCCTTGGTGGTTTGTTCTTCTTCAAGTTCATCCTTTAGAGATGCCACATCATTGGTGTACTCACGTTCAAGAGCACCCTTTTTATCAATGGTGTTCTCATGCATCCAAATAAGTTTTTGGCTCTCAATAGCGGTAGTCAAGATTTCAAAGAAGTGAGTGCTAGCAATTTTATCTTTGCAAATAACCTTGAATACACTCTTACCCTTATCGCGTAGAGAGACAACCCAATCCTCTTATTCATATTCATCCTCATCCTTATCACCACGAGACATATTAGGTTCCATGGTAGGAGGTACGGTGGAACCCTTGGCCATAAGGCATATATGAGGACCGTGAGATAAAGATGAGGAGTTACTTGAGGCTCCTTTCAAGATCTTGTCTTGACCAATAGAATCTTTGGTTTCCTCTACATTGTTAGACACACAACAACTAGAGGAAATAGAAGCATTTTTATCATGGCCACAAGACAATGCAAGCATATCATCATTAGATTTTTTCAAGCAACTTACACATGATATGCAAGGACTATCAACACAAGCATGTAAATCATTTCTAGTGCTAGATGTGTTTGAGTCCGTAGATGAAGCATTACAATGAGATAGAGATGAAGAATCATCAATAGTAAGCTCAATATCAACATTGCAATTTTCATCACCACTCACCATATCATTATCTTGTGTCTTGACACACTTTGGTGAAGTGGATGAAGATGAGAACTCATCACGGCCGGAAGTGGAAGCAATGCAATCATCCTTAATAATATTGGACACATCATATTTATCTTCAATCTTTGTCCATAACTCATGAGCGCTCCAAAAAGGCAAGTATGGAAAAAGAGCTACATCTCGCAAAGCATTCATAAGAACATTAGAAGCTTGAGAATTGAGATATAAATTTTTCTCATCCTCTAAAGATAGATTTTGTGAATCCATAGGAGGAGAAAAACCTATATCTACAATTTTCTCCATATGAGGGTCAATGTCCCGAAAATGACTAAGCATGCAAATTTTCCAAACATCATAATTTGTGCCATCTAATATAAGAGAGCAATCATGCACTAATCCTCTAGCCGACATCTTTACTCTCAAGGCGGTGAAGCCTAAAATGAGAGACCTTGCTCTGATACCAATTGAAAGGACACATATGTCGCCTAGAGGGGGGGTGAATAGGCGATTTAAAACTTTTACGAGATGGGCTTAACAAATGCGGAATTAAACTAGCGTTTACTTTGTCAAGCCCAAAGCCTATATACTATGGTTCACCAATGTGCACCAACAACTTATTCTAAGCAATGGTTCACCTATGTGCACCAACAACTTATGCTAAGCAATGCAAGCAACTTACGTGAAGAAAGATATATATGTGACTTCCAGCACGATGGCTATCACAAGGTAAAGTGCATAAGTAAAAAAGCTCGGGTATAGAGATAACCGAGGCACGCGGGAGACGAAGATTTATCCCGAAGTTCACACTCTTGCGAGTGCTAATCTCCGTTGGAGAGGTGCGGTGGCTTAGTACTCCCGAACGCCACAAGAGGCTCACCTTGAGGTGTGGTTGCTCGATGCACACCAACGCCACAAAGGCCTCACCCCAAGATGCGGTACTCACACCACACACCGAACGCCACGAAGGCGCCTCACCTAAATCTCCGGTGACCCTCACCACAAAGGCCTAGGTCACGGTTCCACTAAGGGATTTCCTTCGAGGAGGAAACCGGACCTTACACAAAGGTTGGGGCACACTTACACAACTTAATTGGAGGCTCCCAACAAATCACCACAAAGGTCTAGAATCCGTCTAGGGTTCCAAGAACCCAAGAGTAACAACCTTCTTGCTTTCACCACCACGAATCACCGTGGAGAACTCAAACCTATGCACCAAATGCAATGGCAAGAACACCACAAAGATGCTCAAGTCCTTCTCTCTCAAATTCCAACAAAGCTACAAAAGCTATTGGGGGAATAAGAGAGGAAGAACAAAGAGGAGAACACAAAATCCTCCAATATCTAGATCCCAAAGATTCACTCACAAAGAGATGATTTTGTTTGGTCAAACAGTGGATCTAGATCTCCTCAAACTTTCTCTCAAATAGATGCAAGAATCATGGGAAGGGGAGAAAGATCTCAAGCTTCAAAAGGTCAACAACAATGGAGGAGAGAGGCTTGAGAGAGAGGGGGAAGAAGGAGTAGCTGCCCAAAACTTAGAGAGAGCGGGGCATAAAAGGAGGCCCCAAAATTCTGCCCGTTGGAGGCTGCAGCGCGCGAGGGAGAAGGGACCGGTAGTACCGGCCCTTGGTGGACGGTACTACCGGCCAGTGTTGGCAGGAGGCGGTGGTGAGTGGTGTGCTGCGCGTGCGGAGGGGAGGTGAGCGGTACCTCCGGCCAGGCCAGGGCGGTACCACCGGCCGCGGTACCGGCCGCATGTCCCAATACCCTGGAAACTTACTGTGAACTTGGCCGCTTTTCCGGTACCGCGGGCGGTACCTTGGGCGGTACTACCGGCCGTGCACGGGCGGTACTATCGGCCGTGCTCGGGCGGTACTACCGGCCAGCCCAAACTCCTCACTTTGGGCAAACTTAGAAAAAGCATAACTTGAGTATCCAGACTCCGATTTTGATGATCTTGGACTCGTTTCGAAGCTAGTAACAAGCTCTACAAGATCATGCAGGGAACCATCATAGTCCAGCAAAGGAGTATAGAAACAAATGATGAAATGTTTTACCTATCTAAGAAAGACGTACCGGTAAAACCTCCAACCTCGAAAATGCAACAAGTTGCCCAAGCAAAAACCATTCTTGATGAACTAGAGCTTGTCATGAGAATACGCACAAGCTCTAAAACATCACATGGATGAGATCCAAATAACAACCAAGAAAGATGATGCAAGGATGCAAAGGTTTGAGCTCTCCGAAGGATACGATCGAGTTACTCACTCGAGAGCCCTCTTGATAGTACGGCAACTAAACTATAAACCGGTCTCCAACTACACCATGAGACCGATGAGAAAGAAACCCTATCAAGAGCAAACCTTAACCTTGCGCATTCCACTTGAGCTTGATGATGACGGTCTTGACCGCAACAAGATGGAACACCTTTCTTGATTGTGCTTGCTTGATGAAGACATGCGAAATGCTCCCCCATACTCCACTATGGGAGAGCTCTCCCCCATAGTCCACTACGGGAGAGCTTCTTCTTCGACGCATCTTCACATATCCATGAACACCATATGGATGGCAAGATTCAAGCATATGATCTCTCCGAGTTGGCTCATCTTGAACTTGCACTCCATTTCTTCATTTTTCATCATGTACTTCATCTTCATCTTCAAGACATACTTGACACTTGATATCCTTCATCAATTTCTTCTTATTGCAACCTTGAAGCCAACAAATGGTTCAAGCATTGCCTATGGACAACACCTACAAATATAACTCAATGCAAATATTAGTCCATAGGGATTATCATTAATTACCAAAACCACACATGGGGGCTCCATGCACTTTCACCGTGTGGCCCCAATTTAATTTACTACATCATCTACCAGGTGATGTATATTTAATATACATCACCTTCAAAAAATATGCATCACCATATAGCTATACATCACCTGTTGAGACCGTTTTCTGCCCAATATTAAATAAAATTAGTTTTCATCTTACCTTCCTATTATTCATCACATGTTTAAAAACCTCTTATGAAACCATTTTTGAACTTGGAAGCATATGCTTCTAGTACCCAAAAAATCATTTGAAAATGTCAAAAATTATCTGAAAAATCTTTGGTGCGTATAGTTGACATTATACGTGTGCATGGCAAGTTTCGCAAGAAATTAATATTTTTTGCGACATGTGAAAAAGATAAAGAAATGTCTTGCGAAAAGTTTTTTTTATAGATCAAAATTTATCTTTTTTGCACACAACATAAAAAATATTAGTTTCCACGAAACAGTTTTATGAGCGCATATAATGTCGGGATGTATGTGTTAATTGTTTGTTTAATTTTTTTAACATTTTAAGTTTTGATTAGAAGTTATTTCATCGACCGGAAGCATATGCTCCCGGGTGCAACGTAGAGTAAGTGTAAAAGGAGACATGTTGTTTTCTCCAAACAAGCATCGAAATTCAGTACGGACACACTTATCAGAACGGGTAAAGAACATGGAAGAGAAATTATCAGAACGGGACAGCAATTTTTGTGGAAAACGAAACTTTTCTATTGCATCAATTCGTTTACATGGCATCTCTCTGTCTGATTTCGAACAGACTTTGTTCTGACGATCAGTTGACTGATCGTCGGCCAGAATATCTCCACCGAAAGGCGGCCCTTCCTTTGCATCCAGTTGTTCATCGCTTGAAAAGCCACCGACGAAAGCCATGTCTTCAGCTGTCACCGCCGCGGACCCCAACACTTTGCCTGGCGCTCGGCTCGCCAGATCAGCCGGCTCCTTTGTTGCTGGCGAATCGCAAGGTTCGTCACACCGCTCGCCGCCGAGCACGTCGATCCAGCCTTCGTCGGAATCCCAGTCCGGCGAGGCCGAGACGGAACAGGACAGGGACTTGATCCTCTCGGACGCGTTCTCCGAAATGTCATCCTCCTATTCGGCGTCGGACTCCGATTCCCAGAATGCGGCGTCCAGGGTGCTCTTGGGCGACACCCACCGCCTGGCCTTGGCCTCTCCTGCTTGGAATGCCAGGAATGGATGCTCCAGGAGCTCCGCCGCCGTGCGGCGGTCGCGGGGGTTTCTCGCGAAGCACGCGGCGAGGAAGTCCTTGGCCTCGGGAGACAGCCAAGCCGGCACCTCGGGCACGGCGTCCGTGTAACCAATCCGGTGGACGGCGGCGAGTACGTTGTCGAGGTTGCTCCACGGGGCGCGGCCGGTGGCCATCTCGATGACAGTGCAGCCTAGGGCCCACACGTCGGCTTCTGGGCCCTGATCCTCGCCTCGTGCCACCTCCGGGGCCATGAAGGCCGGCGTGCCTCCGATCGGCCGGTCAGAACCTGCCGTCCTCGCGCACCCGAAGTCGGCGATCTTGGCGCGCCCGTCGGCGCCGATCACTATGTTCCTTGATTTGATGTCCCCGTGCACGAGGGACTGGCCGTGGATGTACGCCAGCCCGCGGAGCACGTCAGCGGTGTACGCCCCGATCGAGCGCTCCTCGAGGCACCCACCATTCCTGGCGACCTCGTCGGCTAGCGAGCCGCCAGGGGCGAACTCGAGGAAGAGGTGGTACGAGCCGTCGTGGTGGCCGCCGCCGATGCAGCGCAAGACGTCAGGCGAGCAGAGCCCGGTCATGATCCCGTGCTCCCGGCTCAGCAGCGCCGCATCCGCCGCCGCTGCGGACTTGACCGCGAACAGCTCCCCTGAGGCACCTTCCTCCGCGAGCGACACCACGGCTCCCGACGCGCCGCAGCCGAGCGTCCGCAGCCGCGTCCATTGCCCGCTCACGGCGATCGCCATTCTCCTCCCTCTTTGCTTGTGTTGCTGCTCTGGGATGGGTACGGTGGTGGTTTGAATCGGTGTGATCTTCTTGTTCCTTTTGTTTGGTCCGAGTTGGTTCTGTGTGGCATGTGGTTGCGCTCGTTTATATATACAGCATCCATGGAGGATGGGAATGAGAAGGAGAAGACGACTTGGAGCTAATTGGGTGAGGTATTAGATTAGGGTGAAGGTGTTTGGTGTGTGTCAAAGCTCAACTTGGCGAGCCAGAAAGAAAAGCGTGGGTCTTGCGTTCTCGCCACGCGCGGCAATTGGAAGCTGCGATTTTTGTGGGTGGGAGGCGCGGCTCATGCGGAGGTCAATCAGCGGCTCGGGCATCCCTCCTCGCCCGACGCTGCGCATCACATGCCGCCGTCAAAGCATCTCCTCTCCTCGCAGCCCACTGCCATCGTTGTTCTCGCGAGGGAATATCCGACTTCTATTTGTGTGGTGCTCCATTTCAACTTTTATAGACCGACAGAAAATAACGGAGTCTAGAGAACCGATCTGAAGCTGGATTAGGAGTGTGGCTGTACCTCCAGCATACCAGAGTTTAAACCCTAGATTCGACATCTGTGTGTCTCGTTAATGCGGAATATTCATTAAGTAGGAGGCGACGTTCACATTAACAGTGAGACGTCTATCCCGACTTCATCAATTTTAAGATCCAATCCGCTGGCTCAATCTTTCGAATGTGCTCATAGGGTAGGGTGTGCATGTGTGCGTTCATAGGGGTGAGTGTATGCACATGTGTGAGCGTTTACGTTTGTACTGTGTTTCTAAAAAAAATGAGTCTCGTAGCAAATTTTTCTTTTTAATAGATGATGTAAAATAGGACATATGATGAAATTTTTAACTTTCGTACCAGCTGAAGCAAAAAAAACCCCAACATGAGCTCTAAAGGGTGTTTTAATTTTTTTTTACGGCAGCCCAATTTTTTTGTCCAAAGTCATGTAAATATTCATCCTGTGGAGTATCTAAAACAAAACTTGGCACACGCGGCCCAACTGCCACGCTGAACTTTTCCTTCCCTATCACGCCGCTTGCCATCCTCCTCTTGCTGACCAGCCGCCGGCGAGATTCCTCCAGATGGGCGTCGTATCGAGTTCCTCCGGCAAGCAGGGGCTAGCTCATGGATGGCGTTGTCGCGGTGTCCGCGTCCGCGATGACATGAGGATAGGTGGGTTAGGCCATAGCTACGCAGGGCAACAACATCGCGTAAAACGAGCTCGGGCGCAGCCGGGTGTGCTCTCGATTGTCAACAACATCGCTTCAAGAGGCGGAGGAACACAGACCGGGGCGGACAGAGAAGAAACAGAGGGGGCAAGGCAGCGCGGTTGCTCGGTGTTATGTTGTGATCCAAATTCATATAAAAGAGAGGCTAACTTCTGACGAGCGACGCGAGGCCCATCACTCGGTAGGCTTGGGACGAAGCGTAGCGGGTACGGATCGTCGTCACTGCCTAGATGTACCTCTTGTAAGCCGCCGGCTATGGTTTATCAAATTATAAAATAACCCACGCCATTCGCAAACACTTCTTGATGTAGTTAAGTTTTGTTGGCCGACTCCCGTGGTTTTTCCCCTCTGTGTTAGAGGGGTTTTCCACATTGAAATCATGTGTCTCCAGCATCGATTTTCTTTTCGACCTTCATTAATGCTTGTCGCGTTTATAACACTCGGGTTGGGCGCGGGGTCCATCAGGAAAAGCAAGAGAGGGAGGAGCGAGGGGAAAGAGAGCCTGGAGGCGGTCTAGAGCGGCATCAATGGAGATCGATGCAGGCATTGAGGACGGGGATGAGGACATGTAGCACAAGTCGACGTAGCTAGCTAAGTTTTGACCTCAATATTAAAAAAAATCCTCCACAAATTATAATGTCTTTGGATATATAGTTTGCTTGTGCATAACAATTTATTAGAATTGTTAAAAATAAAGTTTGAGTTGGTGAATTCATCTAGTGTAGCAAGGGTGTCCAATTATACATTATCTTGTAAACCAAAAAAAAGTCAACAGGAGATGTAAAGTTAGTTTTTGGTGATGTAAAAATTACATTCCCTTTGGTTTAATATAATTTCTTAAAAATAAATATATCAACACACTAAAATATGTTTAGATACATCTAGTTTCCGCCGATTATTTTGAAGCGAAGAAAGTATTATATGTCATCTATTGGAGATGCTTTTAGAAGGAGAAACACGAGATATGTTACCTCCGGTTAATTAAGGGCTAGAAAACTTAGTCTGTTATGCTCGTGTTTCCCGTGTGACTAAAATTGGATGCGCGAGCTGATACTAAATAAGAAGAGCAAAAAAAAGCGCTTATTACTTTACATGTGAAGCACGAGTTTGTGTGTTGGTACATTGGCGTCAAGTCAGCTGCGCGATGGTTCGCTAATTAATCCGCGGCAGGCGCCGATCGAGATTGTTAATTCCTGGTCAGTTCATCAGCTGTTCCAAATTAAATCAGCGTTGCCGTGCCGCCGCACCGGTCAAGATAGGACGGGCAACGGCCGTATCGTGGTGGCTCCTTCTTCTCCATCAGAGACGATAGGATCAACGGCCGTGAAAGCAAAATGCTGCGACACTGCTAGTGGTTGGTGATTGGGCCCTGACAATGAAAATGCCAAGGGCGGAGGTCAACGCGTGCGTGCGCCCAAATGGGGCTTTTTTGGTTGGGTGACATGTCAGGCAGCATTGACATTGTGGCTTCAGATTCAGATTCCGCAGCAGCAGAATGAAGATAGTACTAGTATATGGGAGTGAGCCAGCAGCAGAGGTTTGCTCCACCAAACCCACCGTCGACCGGGTAGGTGCTTGACTTGTAGTACCGGCTATGCACCCACCAAGACGGTGAAGAAATTCTGCAGAGGACTGAGAAGAAATCAAATATGGTTCAGGATTCTCAACCAAGACAAGATCGGAGTTTACAAACAGAGAACTAGTAGTAGTTGCGTTCGATCAACGTGGCCGATTCCACCGACCGTTGGTGCGATCTTCCCCTATCAGCCGCTTGCGCCACTGTGCCAGTAGAAGTTTCGAGCTGTGTACACATTGCACCAAGTGCGTTCGACCGCTCGCTGTCACCTCTACGCTAGCAGCAGTTTCAGAGTGTGCAAATTGCTTAGAGCATCTCCAGTCGCGTCCCCCAAACGGCGTTTGGGAGACGGCGGATAAGAAATTGAGAAAATCGCGTTCCAGTCGCGTCTCCCAAAGCTAATTAGCGCCTCATTTTGTGTCCGGCGTCTCCGGTAGAGACTCTATGTATAGAGTCTCTACCGGGGACGCCGGACACAAAATGAGAGCCCATATGCATGCATGCAGCCCTCAGTCCCCACATGCCATTCTCTTTCCCCACACTTTCTCTCACCTACTTTTTCCACATGGGATGGTCCCTTCTATTAAAATGCATGCATCCGGACGTTATTTGAGGACGCTAGCTGGAAAGAGCCTCTTTCTGTACATGATTTTCGATCTCTTTTTGTCCGGCTAGCGGTCTAAACGCGCCTGCAAATCATTTCATGCGGACGTTTTTGAGGGACGCGACTGGAGATGCTCTTATGCACTCCGTCACCGTCTTGGATCTCTCCCTACTGCTGCGAGTAGTTGTTTCAGGCGGCGCACGCTCAGGCGGCGCAAGTTGCCGCCGTCTGCAAGTGCCGGTGCCTAGCAGTAGTTCCAGGCTGTGCAAACACAGACATTGCCACAATCCATATCTTATCTTGCAGTACTATGAAACTCTCCGGATCGGACGGCTCGCGTACCGGCCTGTGGATGCCAGCGTTCCTGCGGCGGCCGAAAGGGACCAGGCAGGCAATTGGGATATGCTGGTGGTCTCAATACATCCAGTCATCCATTGCTTCCATTCCGCAGCGAGCATGGAGATGCTTGGCGCTCAGCAGTGCCGGCCCCTCCCCTCCGGTTAAAACGACGAGGACGGCCCGGTTAAAACGACGAGGACGGCACGGTGCTGGGACAAGTCGGATCGGGCGTCGCCGTTGCGTCCCAGCGCTGGCAAGTGGATGCACATCGGATTCGTCCACTCCGTCATCGGAACACGTACGACACACAGGAGCTGGGGCTGCAGAGACAGACAGGTCGAGGAGGATCTATGCCGCCGATCCGAACGGAATCTGGAGGCGGATTCGGTTTGGCGGCCGCTCCAGCATGTCGGTGTTGACACATGAATGCCTTTTGCCAACGCGTTAGGTCATCTTCAACGGGACGACGTATTTCGGACGTCCAAACAGATTTCGTTTGAATCGACTGAAATAATTGAACTCGTTCGTGCGTCCGTTTGCGTCGGGTGGCTCCAGCGGCACGACACATAAATTTTTTTCCATTCATAAAGTCATAATTTACATTAATAGAAAATATAAAAAGGACATAAAGGCGTGGTAAAAGTAGGTACTGCCTACTGATCGTCGTCGCTGACGAGGTCGATAAACTCCGGCGTCGGCCATGGAAGCTGATACGCCGGCGGTGGAGGAGCTAGGGCAGGCTGCGGCAACTGCGGCCGGACCGTGGCCTGCGCGCAGGAGGCTGTGGTGAAGGTGGTCAGGGATCCCATGCCGGAGCAGCGGTCGGAGCGCGGTCGTTGGAACGCGTCGGCATGGCCGGAGGGGTCGCCGGCCTCCCCTGCGCGAGCGCGGACTCGCGGAGCTAGATTACGAGCTCGTCCCACAAAGCGAGTTCGTTGAGCTCGTCGAGCTCGCTGTTGGCCAGTGCCATGACAATGGCCTCCTTCTTGGTAATGTCCGGCGGCTGGGTCTTCGGATCGCACGCCGGCCCGCCGTCGTCGTGGTCGTACTCTGCTCGTCCGTGTCCTCCTGGTCGTTCCGTTCTTCTTCCGCGGCGATCTTGCAATTGAAGTAGTCGACGTCGCCGAGGTTGCCAGCGCGGCGGCGCGCATCGAACTCCCACGTCCCAAAAGCGATCTAGTTGTAGGAGTTGAACGCGTACGCCTGATCTTCCCGGAAATCCGCGGCAAGATCGCTCAGCGGCGGCGCACCTCGTCCCGTCGCTCTTGGCCCTCGCGTGGCATGGGGGGACCGACACGCGCCTCGAGTTGAGGTACCAGCCCACTCCAGGATGGTTTACGTCCGGCCATGGTAGTGGCCGGTTTTCCTTCAAAAGACGGCGCGCGAGCTCAACGCGGACGTACCGCTCGACCCGTGGCTTCTTGCCGGACCGCGAGTCGCTAGCCTCGTGGTCGTTCTTGGTCTTGCGGAACGGCCAACATTTATTCTCCATGGCGTCGGTCGGGTGGATAGTGTGGGCTCTAGCAATGGTGTGATCGGGAAAATGGGCGCCGACAGCGTCCCTTTAAGAGGCTCGGATGCCATCCCGCCTTCAATGTCCTGCCACTGCGATGCCGCCCAGCTGCGCACGGTCGCGGAAGCCGAGGCACACCATTAACGCGCCCTGGAAAGGGTGCAGCCCGCCACCCGTAAGTAATGCCGCGGAAGACGAAACTGTTGTGCCCCTGCCAGGTGGGCCCGTGTGAGGACCGGGCGGACGACCGCTGCGTCGGTGCAACGTCCGCGGAGACGCAAACCTGACGCATATTTAGGCCACATTTGCGTCGCCGCGAACGACCCGGTCACTATGTGTCGCCCCGTTGAAGATGGTACCAAACGTATTTTCGACTCCGACGAACACACAATCACTCAGCGTTCTTTTACATCGTCCCGTTGGAGATGGCCTTACATGCGGTGATCTGCAAGAGCTCACAGCGACGACCACGACGCTCTCGGTTCGAGTTCAACGGCCTAAGTCAACACGCGCCAGAACAAGAACGCATTGCTGGCAACTGCCAAAGTCAAGTGTTCGGTACAGGCTATCCTACTAACTGTATTGCTTACAAAATCTTCAGAATTTTTAGTAGCCTCACCAACCTACCGATTTTCCAGAATTCCGAGGCCAACCGGTTCCATTGGACATTTGTTAAACCATTTGGCGTATGTTCCTTTTTGTTGGACCAGCACTAGGTCAACAGTTTACACATTTTCTTACTTGGAAGAAGGAACTCATAACGAATAAAAGAAGAATTTCCCGCAAAAGATATTTAAAAAAAAAACAAGAAGAAGAAAGAACTTGCGATTTATTTTCTCCGCCATTTCTATTGGATGTGTCCATTAACATGGAGGCGTTTCCTCAAGTACAACCCCTTTCTCCAAATATAGAGAAAACTTAATCAAACTTAAACACATGAACGACTAAGATCGCTCAATATCCCTCTGTTATTAATATTAAACGGATATATGTAGCCCCATAGAAATGTGTATGATCCAACTAAATTATATGAATACCTAGCAAACAAGTAGATACGAGTATGTAGGTACGCTGGCTCATCGACGGCGACTTTTTCGAACAGGGACGATTGTGGCAGGTGGGCAGGAGGGACGACAATGCAGTGCTTGCCGGCCACACGGCACTACGAGACGGCACTGGCAGACACGAGCCTCAACAATGCCTCGCAGGTGCGTGCTGACAGGGTTGGTGTAGCGGCTTGTAGGCTGGACGGTGGCTCGATGAGCGACCAAACTGTCCGACCAAATTCGGTCATTGGGAGTGTATTTCGGTGCTCGAACCAGACTGTCTTACGACGGCCAGACTATCTTATATATGGTACTCGCGTCGGACTGACCTGCAACAGTCGGACTATCTTGCAGTACCCACGCTGGATTATCTCGTGGTGGAGATGGATAGGGTTGTACCACTCATATGGGAAAGAGGTTAAAAAATACGTATGCCTAAACCTAGGTATACCAGGTTTCTGATGTGGAATTGGATATGGGCTTAATTGAGTTTATGGGACGAAGTTGTATGGAGCAAGCCTCTAAGAGCAACTCTAACAGAGCCCGTAAAAATGTGAAAACTGATAAATAATTACCGATTTACGAGTTCAGTTCAGAAAATGGAGCAGATCAGTAACCGTAAACAC
Organism: Lolium rigidum; assembly: GCF_022539505.1. Classification (NCBI taxonomy): domain Eukaryota; kingdom Viridiplantae; phylum Streptophyta; class Magnoliopsida; order Poales; family Poaceae; genus Lolium; species Lolium rigidum. The sequence goes on from NC_061513.1 coordinate 130,153,682, forward strand.
GTCCAGCCCGAAAAAAAGTTTACAGGTCGCACCCGAAAACCCAACTCAGCATGTATTTGTAGGGGCTAAAAGAGCGAACTGAACACAAATCTCTACTCGTGGCGCGCAGAAATTTCAGATGAGGTCAACTGCTTCCGCTGGTACAGTCGCCGTAATCCAGCCAAATTCCGGCGAATCTCAACCTAATCCGACCGGGATGTAGCATCGTGACCTTGCTGGACAACAACAAGGTGGCTGACGGTATGTGGCGTTGCGCGGGGCGAGCTCGAGACGGATGGCATGGCGCGGTGGGGGGCGGGGCGAGCTTGTGGGCGGCGTGGGCGGCGCGGGGCGGGGCAGGGCTGGGCGGGAGGCAGCGCGGGATGGGGTGGGCTGGGCGGGTCGGGGGTGGGCGGGGGGGGGGGGGGGGGCGGTATGTGGCGGGGCGAGCTCAGTCAGCGAGCTCGGGCGTGCTCGAGACCTGGGAAGAAGAAGACTATAAAGTGAAAAAAAGGAATAAGAAAAAAAGGCTGACATGTGGGTCTTTAATGGCATATTTCCGAATATGCTATTTTACAATTTTAGTTTACAGGATCCGTTCTGCGCCAGCAATTTTTCGATCCGTAAATACGAGTTCAGTGAACTAAACTTGGTGTTTTCAGTTCTCGTATTTACAAACTCTGTTAGAAATGCTCTACCATGGATGTAAGAGGTTGTTCTTTCGCGGTTGCTTCCCTCTAAGGGGCGACGCTCCCCTACTGATGCATTAAAACATCGCACGAGATAGGAGATGGTCCAAGTCTCGGACTTCATCAATTGATACAGTGTGATTTGATTTCAAGCAGATAAATTAAGGATGTGATGGATCATGGTCACAGATTCTCTGAACCATGCCATGTAGAACGCTGGAAGCCTCATTCCAAGTAGGCAAGTAGTACTAGCGCCTCCGGGCAAAGGCCACGGGGCGTGGCGGTGGCGGCGGCCTCTCCTTGTTGCCGCGCTGGGACGGCAACCGGGATCCCTCGACGCTCGCTGCGGCCGGTCGGATTTGGTGATGGGCGGCGGCGGCGGCCAGACCTCTGCGCGACGGCCAGAAGCGGCAGCCCCTTGCCTTCCACCGGATCTTCACCGCAGCACGCCGGAGGTGTTGGTGGCGGGCAGCGGCCAGGCCATGATCTGCACCACTTTCCCACCCGCCTCTCGGCCGTGTGCGGAGGCGATCTCGGGTTTCTCTCGCGCCACGAGGTCGCCCGGGGCAGCAGCCTTGGGTACGACGGTGGAGGTGACCATCTTCTTCGTCGGAGAGGGTCGGCCTGCGGTTGGTGGTGGTGGATCCATCGATCTATCACCACTTTCCGGCGGCATGATGGAGGAGCTTGGAAGCCAGCGTCGGTGTCGCCGGTGGTGGGTTGGAGTGGCCAGCCCGGGATGGTCGCCGACGTGGGGGTCCGACCTGAATAAAGGCGGCGGCCCTAGGGCCTCTCTTGCGTGAAGAGGAGGACCTACCGGAGGCCTGGACTCGTGATCTGGCCGGATTGTTGAGTTTCGGAAGGCTCCGCCGATGAATGTAACAATGCTTTTGCCTGGAGTTTGTTGGATCGGAGGTATTCGGTCGTGCGCACCCATGTTTTTATTCCGACCGATTAGTTCTGGAGGGAGCGGCGCGAAGCTCTTTTTCTTTGATTGACATCAAGTGACTATGGATCCATGATGAAAGTCGGAAGAAGAGAATTTCATGAAGGCCGGAGGGGAGGACTAGCTTAGGGAGGTTCAAGTCTTTGCGATGTTGAGGGACTTGCTTGGTGTTTTGGGCTTCACAGCCAGCGGTATGAAAGTGGGGGCGACAACACAGGTGAAGTGCGAGTCCTACCTTTCGGGGTGAAAACACAAGGTCCGGCCTTAATTGGTTGTGCCCGGCAATGTCCTTGGTGGAGGCATTTGTTTTAAGAGCGGGGACTAGTCACGTAATTCAGGTGTTGTCTTGGCGGTGGATGTATTGTTGTTGTTAGGCCCGAGATATCGTAGCGGGACTTTTATTTCTTAGTTTTCTTTTCTTGTTTTTGGCTGTGTGCATCCGTAGTGCCATTAGGGTGGTGCGTTGTTGCAGAGGCTGGGTGTAATTGGTATCTTCTTGATATTAATATATTCCCTTTATCAAAAAAAGTAATAGTAGCTAGGAAAATGTCATGGTTAAACAGACCCATTTGTGTTGAGTGACAGTGCAACCACCATCTGCCGATCCGTCTCAGCAGGCTGCAGCTGTAAAGAGACTCCTGCTACAAACCTGCAACACAGCATCAACTTGGACAAATGTCTTTCACTTCATATCCAGTGTACCGATGTTCATCGCATGAGTGGCCAAGAGCTGAAAACTGAGGCCAAATCCGACAGCGGCCGCTAGTATTATTTACTGTCGTGAACTCATGAAGTGAAGAATTGAGTTTTAGCCGGGTCCAATCAGGTTTTTCCAATAAAATAAGGTCCACGATCCGGTTACTGTCTTCAACTTGGAAAAACAATTGCGAGTAGCCATTTTGCTACCTTTCCTGAACAAATCATAGATTATGTTGATCCCAGCTAAAAGGCAACTTGAACACCTCGCTTTTTCCGCATGTCAAAAGACAAGAAAACGCATAGCTTTGACGCTTTCCAACACTAACTATTCTTTGCTGATTCCTGCAAGACTCAAAGATGGCCTTGAACTGCCTAATCCCCAGCGAGGAGTGAGGCGTTGACGCTGCCGACTGACAGGACTTTAGCAGCCGTGGTGGAGTCAACGTCTAAAATAAGAAGAAAACAGCGGACAAGGATTTTGTGCACATGGGAGTCAGTGCTCCCTTCACTTTTGGATTTTTGAAAATTTCAGATTCTTATATTTCTCTGCTTTCAAGAATTATGACATTAAATATGTAGATAGATGTGTATACGAGGATTGGAATCAAAAAAGTCTCGTCAAAAAATACGTTATATTTTGGGAGATGCAAAAAAGATAAATTTCTGACAGTAAACTGACAAAATATACGTACAATTGTACTACTATTTATAGTCAGAAATTTGTCTTTTTTGTATTTTTCAAAATACAAAGTATTTTTTAATGAGACTTTTTTAACTACACTCCTCATGTCTAAATCTATCTACATATTTAATACCATAATTTTTGAAAACATAAAAGAGCGAGATTTTGAAAAAATTTAAAAATCCAAAAGTCCAAGCAGCACTGGTGCTCATGTGCACATGGTACTTTTCGGAAAACAGCTAAGATGATAACATTAATATAGTCAACGCCCCAATGAAATAGTAACGGAGGTTGACATGTATCGGCCGGCGGTGGGCTGATGGCGAGCTACCTATCAGTTTCAGAGTTCAAGTTACAAGAATTGGCAACTTGCGAGAGGAGTAGCTATGGCCTTCGGTTAGTACTAAAAGCCGTCCTGATTGCAGTACAAATATTTTCCTGGCCTAACTCCGTCACATTAGTGGCTCGTTAATCATTTGTTAATCCCATGCCAGGCAAAAAGGCCACTTGATAACAGGATAAGGCATCTTGGATTCTTGACTTGGAACAGAACCCTGGAGGATCTGGCAGCTCAGCAGCCGGCCTCTTTTGGTTGAGCGGAAGCAGTTATTGCCTTCTCAGTCAGGTCACTGTGTAAAGCCTGAACTAGCAGGGAGCTTGCTGGGTAAGACTGCACCTATTGTCAATTTGTTGGTGGCTGGAGGCTGCCTGGTTCTACAAATAGATCAAGAGAAGCTTTTCAATGTTAAGTTGTAGCATTGCCGGCCGCTGATCTAGAGACATTGTGTTAGAGCAACTCAAGCAGACACTTCAAACCCTAAACCCCATATACGCGTTTGCAGGCCGAAGAAATCGCGATTTGAGAGCTGAAAAGGTCATCCATAGAGAAGACATGCTAAACGAAACTGCAAATTTATAAAAGAATGACGCGGGTGACACAACATGCATTCCATTGGATAGTTAATCAGTACGTACATACATACATACATACGTCGAGTCGAATTTGCATAAATACGACCTAAATTCGCGGCCACAGCAAACTACGTACCAAAATTTCGCTCTGAGATTCTCACCGGAGCCTTTTGCCGTGGCGGGAATGCGGACGGCGATGCGGCTGCAACCTCACTCGCCGTCGTTATGAAGAGGTCGCATTAGATCTTCCCCTGCTCCTTCGCCACCGGGTGCTACTAACTCCTCGGCCTTCTCCGCTTCGTGGCGGCTCTTCTCCGACACGAGCACGAGACGGTGGGGAGGTTATTCTCGTCGACGAAGTCACCGGGCGCGAAGCTGGACGCATCAGAAGAATCCGCTCCAGCTTCGCATCCTCGACGTAGTCGCCGAGCGCGAAGGAGGCCGCATCGTCGATCTCCATCTCCACCGACACCAGCTGTGGTGGCACGCGCGAGGTCGATGGGGAGGAGGCGGAGCACGAGGAGGCGACACCGCGGCGGGAGAACCTAGACTCTCGCCGGTAGAATGCGAGCGGCGGCGCGATATCGTACTTCGTGTACCGGTACGAGCCGCGGAGGCGCGCCACATCCGACTGCTTCTTCGCGGCCTCCGATTTCTCGTTGGCACCACCGCGCCTGCTCGAGCTTCCGCCACGGCCAATCTGACCGCCCCCGCGACCGCTCGACCCGCGTCCGGATACCATGGTGCCGCGGGGACGTCGGATCTACCGGCGGCGTGGTCGATTGTTGTCATCGGCGTCGAAATGTGGGTGGTATGTGCAGCGGTGCAGCAAGCGGAGCGGCAGAGAGGGGTGAGGATTTCGGATGGGGTTTGGCCCGCATCAACCTCACCTGTGCAGGAGTTTTGGGCTGTGACCCGGATATACTATCCAGGCCAGACCACATATGTCATGTCTAGTTTGGCCTAAAAACTGCAGAAAACCGCATATCAGCCCAAACTGCCATATGCGGGATGACATGCGGTGTCTGCTAAAGTTGCTTTTAGTGTTTTTCTGTGAGCTTCTCTAGCACCCTTTTCATGTATATCTTTCGTTTAGGGGTTCTCTATATATTGACATACATGTACATGTAGTGGTTGTTGGCTTTCTGGTATCAGCAGTTGACGGGGCAAAGGGGTGCTCGAGGTCCTAGCCCCCACACGGTAGTGGGCCCACGCAAGATTTGATTGTGTGCTCATTTATATAACTTCTACTTTCTAGGTATAACAGTTAGGAATGGCCTAAACTATAACTTATGATGCCTATACTTTGACTTCTCTTACCTAAAAGAAATACTCCAAAATTTATGAATCACTTTTATTGATGCCACGATTATGTCTAGCATTTCTAAATACTATCTCCGTTTTAAGGAATAAGACGCTCACGTTTTACGTGTTTTTTGTTTGACCAAGAATAATTTCAAATAGATAAAGATTGTTTGTATGAAATTAGTATCGTTAAAAAGTATTTTTCAATACGAATCTAACGATACTAATTACATATAATATAATCAAGATTTTGTTGCTCAATTCTTATGGTCAAAGTTCGTTTTGGAATACGTGTGCGCCTTATTCCTTGAAACGGAGGTAGTATGTAGAACGACACCGGCCCTCGCCTTTCCGATATTATGAGTATTTATTAGTTGATAGTAAAGACACAATCACTTAATTATACCATCTTGCAAGCAGCATAAAAGGATACGGATATCGCCTAGAGGGGGTGGTGAATAGGCGGTTTAAATTTTTTACGAGATGAATTTAACAAATGCGGAATAAAACTAGCGTTTACTTTGTCAAGCCCAAACCCTATATACTATGGTTCACCTATGTGCACCAAGAACTTATACTAAGCAATACAAGCAACTATGTGATAGCAAGATATATAACTTCAAGCACGATGGCTATCATAAAGTAAAGTGCATAAGTAAAGAGCCCGGGTATAGAGATCACCGAGGCACGCGGGAGACGATGATTTATCCCGAAGTTCACACTCCTGTGAGTGCTAATCTCTATTGGAGAGGTGCGGTGGCTTAGTGCTCCCGAACGTCACAAATGGCCTCACCTTGAGGTGTGGTTGCTCGATACACATCAACGCCACAAAGACCTCACCCTAAGATGTGGTAGTCACACCACACACCGAGCGCCACGAAGGCGCCTCACCTTATTCTCAGGTGACTCTCGCCACAAAGGCCTAGGTCACGGTTCCACTAAGGGATTTCCTTCGAGGCGGAAACCGAGCCTTACACAAAGCTTGGGGAACACATCCACAACTTAATTGGAGGCTCCCAAGAAGTCACCATAAAGGCCTAGAATCCGTCTAGGGTTCCAAGAACCCAAGAGTAACAATCTCCTTGCTTTCACCACCACAAATCACCATGAAGAACTCAAACCGATGCACCACATGCAATGAAAAATTCTTCACTCCCAAATTCCACCAAAGCTACAAAATCAGTATAGACGGGTATACATAGGCTAGATATGAGTTTCGGCAGAACCAACACAGGAAAAAAAATCAACTATGACCCTTTAACTTCATTTAGGGGGAGCACCGGAGCAGCCCTCCTCCATCACTTTTTCTAGCCTCTAAGGATCCTTATGTAAGTTGAATCTGTCCTCCGCCCATCTACAATTTTATCCATTCGAGGACAAACATTATCCACATCTTTAGGAGTTTGGACTGAACCTTACAAGTAGACAAGACCGTTGGGATGAAGAATCTCCCATTTCAACTTCAGTAACCACATGTAGACTAGGCCATTCTTCTGAACACGGAGAAGAAGATTGTGTGACTGTAGCCCCGTACTTTTAGCCATTTTCCAATAGTTTTCAACAACCACCACTTTAACTTCTCTGGAAATTAAGGGTTAGGACTCACTCTTAGATATCCCCATGCTCTCATATCTTAGCTTGGTGATCACATTAATCAAAAGGTACTCATCTTCTTCACCATCACTCTCATTGTCATCTTCTTGTTCATTCACCACATCCAAAGTGTTGCAACAATTGCACTCAAGCTTTGACTATTGCACTGTTTTCGAACCTAGCTCTTTTTAGAGATGGAGCTGGTAGGGGAAGCGTTTGCTTACGGGTTCACCATAGAAGTGCTACTACTAGGGAGCCTCTTTAACTTCCCCAGGAAGCTTGTCAATTATATCTCTACATCCAAGGAGATTTCTGCAATAATTAGTCACTTCCACAAAAGATAAAAGATGCTTTTAGTACTTCAGTAAATTATATGGATACTTCTTTTAACAATTGAAACGTAGATTAATTATAAAAGCAGACATTTTTTCGATAAATGGAATATATTAATATAGCGAAAAAAACTAATTACACTCAACCACTGCAACAACGTAGTATCCTAATGGCGATACGGATGTGCACAACAAAAAAAAAAGAATTACATAAATGACTAGTTCATTCTAACATCGGACCAAAAACCACTAAAACAACATCAGAAATCCTTCAACTCCAAATGAGACACCTAGAAGGAAACAGTGCACAATCGTCGCTATCGCCCTAATCAAAGACCATATGTTTTCATCCCGGAGAAGGTTCACACTCACAAAACAATGCATTCAACAAGGTCATTGACACCCACAATCAATTAAGACATTGAATTCCTCCTGTGATGTCGCACCCACTTGCCAATTCCGCAGATCCAAGTCACAAATCACCAAGCCACAATCACTACACCCATAGGATTCAAACTTCCATTACCAGTCTTCAATTCCCGGTTTCCATGCTATTCTCCACGTATGATTTCACTGTGGAACTAAGACATGTCATATGATGGCAACATACCACACAACCTCACAACAGCCCATTTGAAACCAAACAATCAGAAAAACATGGTTGCGTGCGACCGAAACACCATCTGCACCGGTAAACTCCAGATATGTTGTCCATTTGAAATTCGTCGGTGGAGTCTTTCAGAACTCGGTAGTCCGCCCAAGATCAATGACGATCGCCGATAGGCAGTTCTTCATCACGGAGAAAGATGAATCTAAGGACCACAACCTTTATTCAAAGACACACCATCAACCCACGCTACCGGCCGACAGCAGAGAAGAAGACGAACTCGAAAAGCCAAACATGGAACAACGAGTCGCATGGCTGCCAGACACCACGCATCACCACAGGCAATTGGTCATACACCATTGGGCCTAGATCGGCCCGCCCCGCCGCCATCAAAGTTTGTTGCGCCGCCACCCGCCAGTGTTGTCGTCACTGTTTGCCCCCCCCCCCTCCATCATTTCCTCCGCGAGATGCCCATGGCCCGCCCGAGGAGATCAACTATGTGTGCCCTCTGAAAGGACACGGATGTCGCCTAGAGGGGGGGGGGTGAATAGGTGATTTAAAACTTTTACGAGATGGGCTTAACAAATGCGGAATAAAACTAGCGTTTACTTTGTCAAGCCCAAAGCCTATATACTATGGTTCACCTATGTGCACCAACAACTTATTCTAAGCAAAGGTTCACCTATGTGCACCAACGACTTAAGCTAAGCAATACAAGATATATATAACTTCAAGCACGATGGCTATCACAAGGTAAAGTGCATAAGTAAAGAGCTCGGGTATAGAGATAACCGAGGCACGCGGGAGACGATGATTTATCCCGGAGTTCACACTCTTGCGAGTGCTAATCTCCGGTGGAGAGGTGCGGTTGCTTAGTGCTCCCGAACGCCACAAGAGGCTCACCTTGAGGTGTGGTTGCTCGATGCACACCAACGCCACAAAGGCCTCACCCCAAGATGCGGTACTCACACCACACACCGAACGCCACGAAGGCGCCTCACCTAAATCTCCGGTGACCCTCGCCACAAAGGCCTAGGTCACGGTTCCACTAAGGGATTTCCTTCGAGGCGGAAACCGGGCCTTACACAAAGATTGGGGCACACATCCACAACTTAATTGGAGGCTCCCAACAAACCGCCACAAAGGCCTAGAATCCGTCTAGGGTTCCAAGAACCCAAGAGTAACAACCTTCTTCCTTTCACCACCACGAATCACCGTGGAGAACTCAAACCGATGCACCAAATGCAATGGCAAGAACACCACAAAGATGCTCAAGTCCTTCTCTCTCTCAAATTCCAACAAAGCTACAAAAGCTATTGGGGAAATAAGAGAGGAAGAACAAAGAGGAGAACACAAAATTCTCCAAGATCTAGATGAGATTATTTGGTTTGGTCAAAGTGTGGATCTAGATCTCCTCTCTCTTTTCCCTCAAAATGGGGCAAGAATCATGGAGGGATAGAGAGATAGGGCAAGCTTCTCAAGAACAACAATGGAGGAGAGAGAGAGTGGAAGAAGCAACAGCCCAAGGAGGAAGAAGGGGGTATTTATACCCCCCCCAAGAAAATCGAGCCGTTGCAGACTTTCGAGGGCCGGATAATCCGGCCTAAGTTGGGGCCGGATAATCCGCCCCCCGGATAATCCGGCCTCAGGGACAAAACCTGGTCAAAATCCGGCCAAAAATCCGGCCCCTATACTGAGCAGCGATTCCCCAGGTCCTTAGTCGATTTCGAGGGGGCCGGATATTTCCGAAATATCCGGCCCGGATAATCCGGCCCGGATATTTCCAAAATATCCGGCCCAAGTAAACTGCGAAACACCAAAACTAAAACGGGCATAACTTTAGCATCCGGACTCCGATTTTGATGATCTTGGGCTTGTTTTGAAGCTAGGAACAAGCTCTACAAGATCATGCAGGAAACCATCATAGTCCAACAAGGGAGGATAGAAACAAATGATGAAAGGTTTGACCTATCTAAAAAAGACATACCGGTAAAACCTCCAATCTCGAAAATGCAACAAGTTGCCCGTGCAAAAATCATTCTTGATGAACTAGAGCTTGTCATGAGAATAAGCACAAGCTCTAAATCATCACATGGATAAGATCCAAATGACAACCAAGAAAGATGATGAACCAAACTCGAAAACGCAACAAGTGATCTATGCGAAATCCGTTTTCGATGAACTAGAGCTTGTCATGAGAATAAGCACAAGCTCTAAAACATCACATGGATAAGGTCCAAAAGACAACCAAGAAATATGATGCAAGGATGCAAAGGTTTGAGCTCTCTCCGAACGATACGATCGAGTTACTCACTCGAGAGCCCTCTTGATAGTACGGCAACTAAACTATAAACCGGTCTCCAACTACACTATGAGACCGGTGAGAAAGAAACCCTATCAAGAGCAAACCTTATACTTGCGCATTCCACTTGAGCTTGATGACGACGATCTTGACCTCAACAAGATGGAACGCATTTCTTGCTTGTGCTTGCTTGACGAAGTCTTGTAGATTGCTCCCCCATAAACCACCATGGGAGAGCTTCTTCTTCGGCGCATCTTCGCATAACCATGACCACCATGTGGATTGCTCCCCCATAATCCACCATGGGAGAGCTTCTTCTTCGGCGCATCTTCACATATCCATGATCATCATATGGATGGCAAGACTCAAGCAAAGGATCTCTTCGAGATGGCTCATCTTGAACTTGCACATCATTTCTCCATGGCAAGCTTCAAGCTTATGAACTCTTCGAGTTGGCTCATCTTGAACTTGCACTACATTTCTTCATTCTTCATCATGTTGATGTCTTGAAGTAACTTGAGGGCTCACTACATCTTCATCTTCAAGACATACTTGACACTTGATATCCTTCATCAATTTCTTCTTATTGCAACCTTGAAGCCAACATATGGTTCAAGAATTGCCTATGGACAACTCCTACAAATATAACTCAATGCAAACATTAGTCCATAGGGATTGTCATTAATTACCAAAACCACACATGGGGGCTCCATGCACTTTCAATCTCCCCCATTTTGGTAATTGATGACAATCTCTTTGAGAGGGTTTATATAAGGAATTTAAGTAACAAATAAGTTGAATATATAGAGCAAACTCCCCCATAATATATGCATGTGTGAATGATCTTGACTTTCATTGCATATATTGGCATTCAAAGCCTAGTGGAGTTTCCTCTAAATATTCAACTATGCAAAGCAACAAGATGCAATGCAATAAAGGCACATGCTTAAGCACAAAGCAAAGACATAACCAAATTCCCTTAAACCCTCCAAACTTCTCCCCCATTGGCACCAATTGCCGAAATGGGTGAAAAATTTAGAAGGCCAATATAGTGAGAGTTCCTCCATAGCGTGTGCATTTCTCATAATTTGAGTGGAATCAAATGCACATATCCAATGACGAATATTTGGAAGGAATCACACTATAGATAGGATCAAAGATTGCAAAAAGATAACAAAGTCTAGAAGCTTCAACAAATGAAGCAAGCAACCAAATGAACCACAAAGAGGATACCAAAATAAAGATAGATATTATGATAAGATCAAGAAGATTGCTCTAAATAATATGAGGAAGCTCCCCAAGGTTTGTGCACAAAACTAGACAATTTGCATTGGAGTATAAAGTGCACAAACATGGAATCATCACTCCCATAATATCATTCAAAAACAAAAGATACCAAGTGAATCAAACTCTAATGATCACCACAAGATAGTGTTCTAAATCAAATGAGGAAGCTCCCCAATGTACATGCATAAAATAAAATGTTGCATTTGAATACAATATGCATAACATGGAATCCTCACTCCCTCATTTAAAACACAAACATTTGTAATAGATCATAGATAGAAAAGTAAGCTAAACACTTGCAACAAACAAATAGTTGAGCAACAAGTAAGAGGCACCATAATAAAAGGCTCAACCAAGATGATATGTGAAAGGCATGATAAAGCATATTATAAGACTATTACAAGGATGAGCAAAAAGCATCATCATAGTCTTCAATGAATTATATTGCTTAGCATGACCAATCAACACGCAATAAATAAATAAGATATCAAAAGGAGATGTATCATCTCTTATGTGTATAAGTTTCTCTAAGTGGGCAATATCACAAAGATATTTATCCACAAAGAAACATGCACACACAAAATAGATACGCAAGAAAAATAGTATGATATCCAAAACGAAGTCATGCAATATACCAATAAGAATTTTTGCTTAATAGCATGGCCAAAGGCTCAATTTTATCTTATTGTACATTCATGAATTTCAACCACAAACAAATAAAATACATCAAAAATATCAACAAGGGATAGAAGATAGTTGGGATGCATTTGAGAAAGGCAACAAGTATCACAAACGAGGATACCAAAAGAAGTAACTAAATTTGCACTTTCATCTATATTGCACATGTGAGAGCCATGAGGAATTGATATGCAATAAAATTGCTAGATAGGCATAGTTGGGATGGATGAATCATGAGCATGATTTAAAATACTTCCCAACAAATGCACTCATCTCAAATTACTCACATTCACAATAAAGAAGTTTCATTAAGACTATTGCAAGAAGCACAACATTTGCAAATCAAGAGATTCATGTCAAGATGCAACCATAAGGTTGGATACAAGAAAAGTATGCATGAGAAGATACTTGTTACCAAGATAGCATTGGTGTGGATGTAGTAGATATGTGTTCGTTGACCATCCTAGCTTGCCTCAAGTTACCATTGAGTCACCACTTCTTTCCAAGAGTGAGACAAGCATCCAATGCATATCCATTGTACCTAACACAAAGGTAAGTACAAAATGGCCCCCAAACTAATTGGGTCCGAAGTAGTTAGACACACTACAACATATAGGACAAACTCCACAATTCTATGTGCATATAGATATGAAATTGAATTTCATGCACATCTTAGCCAAATTAGGATTTGATGGAGTTTACCCTATATATTGGATCAAAGAAAGTGACACATGCCATAAGATATACATATATTAAATATGCATGCACAATACTTTCAAGAACCAAAGGAAGATACAATTTGGACAAAAACACCAAATAAACCAAGAGACAATGGTTGTCCAAATTATATCAAAGAATCAAATCAACACAAGATTGACTCCAAAGACTTATCTCATTATAAGAAGCTAATTAAACCTAAGCACAAAGGAATGAGATAACCAACTCCCAAGAGAGCAAGGTTCCAACAAATAAAACAAACCCTCGACACTTTTTATGATGGCACAAAGTACCAAAAAGAAAATTTATGTCTCCCAAAACCAATTTTTTGATAAAGATCAAGAGAAGTTTAAGCATTATAACAAATCTAGGAGAGCTCCCCCAAGATTAGTGCATTATCTAGGATTTAGAATATGGATACAAAATGCACAAAACTAGGATCATCACGCTACCTATATCTACTAAAAATGCTAAGAAAGATTGAATAGACAAATTAGATCCATAAGATGCAAGGAAGACACATGGGAGTCAAAGCATAACAAATTCATGGAAATAAATAAGGCAATATAAATACAAGAGCCAATGTAGATATGATCAATAAATATCTACCTCATAATTGATTACCAATTGTCCTAGGACAAGAGGTATTAGGAAATATTTCCCGGTGGTAGTTTGTAAGTTTACATAAGATCATATTTACAACGAACAAAGCATATGGTAAAAGATAAGAGTTAACCATCATGCAAAGATAGTTTCTTGATAGCTTAATTTAGTCATACCAACATGCAAGGCAATTAATAGTATTCATACCAACATGCAAAGCAATTAATAGTATTCATACCAACATGCAAAGCATTTAATAGTATGACTTGAAGCACATGGTTTTCCAAAAATGTATTGAGGGACACGTTGTGAAAAACCATGCCAAGAAAAACTTTCACAAATAAGATCCACAAATATATTAGCAATGAAGCCATTTAAGCAAGTTGGAGCTTGTTTGAGCAAACATGCCACATAGGAGAGAGATAATTTACGGTATCAATTCTATGTGACACAACCTCAAATGTTCACATTTTCTAGGCTTGTAATATGCACAAAGCTTATTACTCCCCCATAATGTGATAAGGAATTTATTTTCACAAGAGGCAAATAAGATCCAAGTAGAGATATTAATGGACATTAGAATTTGAATTTCTCATGAAGATGACATACCACATAGCGACTAGAAAATCTCACAATATCAATTCTAAGTGATATTCCTCATGTACACACATTGTTTAGGATCATGAAATTCCCAAAGGAATATCACTCCCCCAAAATGGGATTGTCCATTAATCGCTCATAAGAGCCATATAAGATACAACAAGATGCAAAGAGGCTCCAACACAAACACAAATACATGGTGTGCAACCCAACATGCATAGACTTGATTTCTCAAGAAAAGCAAGTAGGAAGCACAACATATACAAACACATGTTAGGAACAAAACTAACACATGCAAAGGGGCGAGTAACTTTCAATATAAATGAGTTGAGCACATGTTACCGCAAGGAGGAACATTGATCATATGATAGAAGCAAGATAACCAAGACTTGGCTTGAGATAATATAAATGATGAAGATCCCTTAATTCTTCATGATGTAGCCAAGTCTCCAATGCCCTCCAACAAGCACCTATTGATCAAGTTTTGGATTGTTGGTCCCCAACTAAGTTGGGTCCTAAGAGGTTAGTCACAATAGGCTTGGCAACCCAAATGGTTCTTTTCTTGACACCACTTTGAGCACCAACATATTTGGCAAACACATTGCCACCCTCATCCTTACGAAGAGAATAAACATCATCAATGGAGATAGAGTTGGATGAGGTACCAATAGTGCAAAAGGAGGAGATGTGGCCCTTCTCACGGCATATGTAGCAAGTTCTTTTCTTCTCCTTCTTCTCACTAGATTTCTCCACAATGGGAGCATTGGCTTGATTCTTCTTGGGAAGTGGAATTTCTTCAACTTGAGGTTGAATATGAGTTTGAGCTTGAGGCCGCTTCCCTTTTGCTTCTTCTTCAAAGGGCAAGATCTAACATGGTGCCCTTCAATTTTGCACTTGAAGCAAACAATCTTGGCCGGGTCTTTGACTTGTACTTGGCACTTCTTCTTGTTGTTGTTGTTGGACTTGAATCCAAGTCCACTCTTGTCATTGAGGGATTGTTGCACACTTAACATCGTGTCAAGTTTGCATTTCCCTTCATGACTCTTTACCAAGTCATTCTTCAAATAAGTGACTTGAGCCTTGAGCTCTTTGATTTCCTCTACATGGTTAGTAACAACACAAGTACTAGAGGAAGTAGAACCTTCATTGTTAGAGCAACAAAGCAAGGAAGACAATTCATCACAAGATTTAGCAATACTATGAGTGGATGAATTACTAGGACTAGCACATGGCAATATAGCATTTTGGGTAGTAGTGCTAGTATCCACATGAGGCTCACAAGGTGTTTCCTTTGATATGATAGCCTCATGAGCTAACTTTATCCTATCATGAGAAGCTAGAAGATCCTCATGGGAGCTAGAAAGCTTTCCATGATTTTCTTCCAATTTCCCATAATTTCTAGTTAGCAACTCAAGTTGAGCCCTTAGCTCAACATTCTCCTTCAAGATAGATGCTTCACAAGAAGTAGAGTTAGTAGCACAAGCATCATCACAAGACATATTAAGAAGAGAGGGTAACATAGCATGCTCTTTTAAATATGAAGCTTGTAGTTGCTCATATGACTTGGTGAGGATAGAGTGTTCGCTCTCCAAGGCCTTGTGGGCCTTGTCTAGATCATCTAGATCCTTAACAAGTTTATCATGACCAACACCAACTTTGGACTTTTCATTTTGAAGCAATTTTAATTTAGCTTTAGCATGGTCTCTTTCTTTAGTGAGTTTAGCAAATATTTCATTTTGAGAAACCTCAAGGGTTTCAAGTTGCTCCTCAAGAGAGGCTACGGTCTCTTGTTCTTCTTCAAGGTCATTCTTTAAGGATGCTACATCATCGGCATACTCTCGTTCAAGAGCACCCTTTTTATCAATGGTGTTCTCATGCATCCAAATAAGTTTTTGGCTCTCAATAGCGGTAGTCAAGATTTCAAAGAAGTGAGAGCTAGCAATTTTATCTTTGTAAAGAACCTTGAATACACTCTCACCTTTATCGCGTAGAGAGACAACCCAATCCTCTTCTTCATATTCATCCTCATCCTTATCACCACGAGAAATATTTGGTTCCATGGTAGGAGGTACCGTGGAACCCTTGGCCATAAGGCATATATGAGGACCGTGAGATAAAGATGAGGAGTTACTTGAGGCTCCTTTCAAGATCTTGTCTTGACCAATAGAATCTTTGGTTTCCTCTACATTGTTAGCCACACAACAACTAGAGGAAATAGAAGCATTTTTATCATGGCCACAAGACAAATCAAGCATATCATCATGAGATTTATTTAAGCAACTTACACATGATATGCAAGGACTATCAACACAAGCATGTAAATCATTTCTAGTGCTAGATGTGTTTAAGTCCAAAGATGAAGCATTGCAATGAGATAGAGATGAAGAATCATCAATAGTAAGCTCAATATCAACATTGCAATTTTCATCACCACTCACCATATCTTTACCTTGTGTCTTACCACACTTTGGTGAAGTGGATGAAGATGAGAACTCATCACGGCCGGAAGTGGAAGCAAAACAATCATCCTCAATGATATTGGACACATCATATTTATCTTGAAGCTTTGTCCATAATTCATGAGCGCTCCCAAAAGGCATGATTGAAGAAGTAACTACATTGCTCACAACAATGGAAAACACATGAGAAGCAAGAGCATCTAGGCAAGAGTTTTTCTCCTCCTCAAGAGATAAATTTTGAGGATCCTTAGGAGAAAAAAAACCCATGTCAAGAAATCGCTCCATGTCCGGGACATACGCCGCAAAATATTAAGCACATAAATTTTCCATAGATCATAATTTGTGCCATCAAATATAAACAAGTTATTGCGCGCTAATCCCCTAACCGACATCTTTACTCTCAAGGCGGTGAAGCCTAAGAATGAGAGACCTTGCTCGATACCAATTGAAAGGACACGGATGTCGCCTAGAGGGGGGGGTGAATAGGCGATTTAAAACTTTTACGAGATGGGCTTAACAAATGCGGAATAAAACTAGCGTTTACTTTGTCAAGCCCAAAGCCTATATACTATGGTTCACCTATGTGCACCAACAACTTATTCTAAGCAAAGGTTCACCTATGTGCACCAACGACTTAAGCTAAGCAATACAAGATATATATAACTTCAAGCACGATGGCTATCACAAGGTAAAGTGCATAAGTAAAGAGCTCGGGTATAGAGATAACCGAGGCACGCGGGAGACGATGATTTATCCCGGAGTTCACACTCTTGCGAGTGCTAATCTCCGGTGGAGAGGTGCGGTTGCTTAGTGCTCCCGAACGCCACAAGAGGCTCACCTTGAGGTGTGGTTGCTCGATGCACACCAACGCCACAAAGGCCTCACCCCAAGATGCGGTACTCACACCACACACCGAACGCCACGAAGGCGCCTCACCTAAATCTCCGGTGACCCTCGCCACAAAGGCCTAGGTCACGGTTCCACTAAGGGATTTCCTTCGAGGCGGAAACCGGGCCTTACACAAAGATTGGGGCACACATCCACAACTTAATTGGAGGCTCCCAACAAACCGCCACAAAGGCCTAGAATCCGTCTAGGGTTCCAAGAACCCAAGAGTAACAACCTTCTTCCTTTCACCACCACGAATCACCGTGGAGAACTCAAACCGATGCACCAAATGCAATGGCAAGAACACCACAAAGATGCTCAAGTCCTTCTCTCTCTCAAATTCCAACAAAGCTACAAAAGCTATTGGGGAAATAAGAGAGGAAGAACAAAGAGGAGAACACAAAATTCTCCAAGATCTAGATCCCAAAGATTCACTCACAAAGAGATTATTTGGTTTGGTCAAAGTGTGGATCTAGATCTCCTCTCTCTTTCCCTCAAAATGGGGCAAGAATCATGGAGGGATAGAGAGATAGGGCAAGCTTCTCAAGAACAACAATGGAGGAGAGAGAGAGTGGAAGAAGCAACAGCCCAATGAGGAAGAAGGGGGTATTTATACCCCCCAAGAAAATCGAGCCGTTGCGGACTTTCGAGGGCCGGATAATCCGGCCTAAGTTGGGGCCGGATAATCCGCCCCCGGATAATCCGGCCTCAGGGACAAAACCTGGTCAAAATCCGGCCAAAAATCCGGCCCCTATACTGAGCAGCGATTCCCCAGGTCCTTAGTCGATTTCGAGGGGGCCGGATATTTCCGAAATATCCGGCCCGGATAATCCGGCCCGGATATTTCCAAAATATCCGGCCCAAGTAAACTGCAGAAACACCAAAACTAAAACGGGCATAACTTTAGCATCCGGACTCCGATTTTGATGATCTTGGGCTTGTTTTGAAGCTAGGAACAAGCTCTACAAGATCATGCAGGAAACCATCATAGTCCAACAAGGGAGGATAGAAACAAATGATGAAAGGTTTGACCTATCTAAAAAAGACATACCAGTAAAACCTCCAATCTCGAAAATGCAACAAGTTGCCCGTGCAAAAATCATTCTTGATGAACTAGAGCTTGTCATGAGAATAAGCACAAGCTCTAAATCATCACATGGATAAGATCCAAATGACAACCAAGAAAGATGATGAACCAAACTCGAAAACGCAACAAGTGATCTATGCGAAATCCGTTTTCGATGAACTAGAGCTTGTCATGAGAATAAGCACAAGCTCTAAAACATCACATGGATAAGGTCCAAAAGACAACCAAGAAATATGATGCAAGGATGCAAAGGTTTGAGCTCTCTCCGAACGATACGATCGAGTTACTCACTCGAGAGCCCTCTTGATAGTACGGCAACTAAACTATAAACCGGTCTCGAACTACACTATGCGACCGGTGAGAAAGAAACCCTATCAAGAGCAAACCTTATACTTGCGCATTCCACTTGAGCTTGATGACGACGATCTTGACCTCAACAAGATGGAACGCATTTCTTGCTTGTGCTTGCTTGACGAAGTCTTGTAGATTGCTCCCCCATAAACCACCATGGGAGAGCTTCTTCTTCGGCGCATCTTCGCATAACCATGACCACCATGTGGATTGCTCCCCCATAATCCACCATGGGAGAGCTTCTTCTTCGGCGCATCTTCACATATCCATGATCATCATATGGATGGCAAGACTCAAGCAAAGGATCTCTTCGAGATGGCTCATCTTGAACTTGCACATCATTTCTCCATGGCAAGCTTCAAGCTTATGAACTCTTCGAGTTGGCTCATCTTGAACTTGCACTACATTTCTTCATTCTTCATCATGTTGATGTCTTGAAGTAACTTGAGGGCTCACTACATCTTCATCTTCAAGACATACTTGACACTTGATATCCTTCATCAATTTCTTCTTATTGCAACCTTGAAGCCAACATATGGTTCAAGAATTGCCTATGGACAACTCCTACAAATATAACTCAATGCAAACATTAGTCCATAGGGATTGTCATTAATTACCAAAACCACACATGGGGGCTCCATGCACTTTCACCCTCACCAGCCCTCTGCCTTTGGTTAGATGGCACCGCCAACTGCCACCGGCCTCGGCGGCGGCAGCGGCCTGGTAGGGCCGGGAACGGGGAGGTTAGGTGGCAGCGACAGGAGGCCTCCGGGATCGCTTGGGCGGGGGTGACCTGGGAGGTTCACTCGATGCTGGAAATTGAGATACATTGCGGCGGAGAATGAGCAAGAACTGGTCACTTTTCCAAATTTTCATCTAAGGTCTATTATGCAAGTTGTAAGGCCTTTGTTGTAATTCTCTTTTTTCTTGGGGCCCTACGTGTAAAATGCAACTCCACGGCTCGGAATTAATGAAGCTCTCGGTACTTTGGGACCGTCCTGCTGTTATTAAAAAGAAAATTACTGACACACTTACCAGAACGGCGGTCCAGAACATAGTATGAATGGAAGACAAATTATCAGAACGGGACAGCATTTTGTGTGGAAAACGAAACTTTTCAATTGCATCAATTCGGTTACAGTGTATCTCTCTGTCTGACTTCGAACCGACTTTGTTCTCATGATCAGTGATACGACGAGTTGAATGATCGTCGGCTAGGATATCTCCACCGAAAGGCGGCTGTTCCCCTGCATCAAGTTGTTCATCGCTTGAAAGGCCACCGACGACAGCCATGTCTTCAGCTGGCATCGCCACGGACCCGAACAATTTGCCTGGCGCTCTGCTCGCCAGATCAGCTGGCTCCTCGGTTGCCGGCGAGTCGAGAGCGTCGTCGCACCGCTCGCCGCCGAGCACATCGATCCAGCCTTCGTCGGAATCCCATTCCGGCGAGGCCGAGATGGAGCAGGACAAGGACTTGATCCTCTCGGACGCGTTCTCCGAAATTTCCTTTTCGTCTTCGTCGTCGGACTCCGATTCCCAGAATGCGGCGTCCAGCGTGCTCTTGGGCGACACCCACCTAGCCTTGTTGGACTCTGCTTCTTGTAAAGCCAGGAATGGATGCTCCAGGAGCTCCGCCGCCGTGCGCCGGTCGCGGGCGTTTCTCGTGAAGCATGCGGCGAGGAAGTCTTTGGCTTCGGGCGACAGCCACGCCGGCACCTCTGGCACAGCGTCCGTGTATCCGATCCAGTGGACGGCGGCGAGGACGTTGTCAATGTTGCTCCACGGGGCACGCCCGGTGGCCATCTCGACGACCGTGCAGCCCAGGGCCCACACGTCGGCGGCTGGCCCCTGCTCCTCCCCTCGGGCCACCTCCGGGGCCATGAATGCTGGCGTGCCTCCGATCGGCCGGTCAGAACCTGCCGTCCTCGCGCACCCGAAGTCGGCGATCTTGGCGCGCCCGTCGGCGCCGATCACTATGTTCCTTGACTTGATGTCCCCGTGCACGAGCGACTCGCCGTGCACGTACGCCAGCCCGCCCAGGACGTCGGCCGCGTAGGCGCGGATGGTGCGCTCCTCCAGGCGGCCGCCGTTCCTGGCGACCTCGTCGGCGAGCGAGCCGCCAGGGGCGAACTCGAGGAAGAGGTGGTATGAGCCGTCGTCGCGGTGGGCGCCGCCGAGGCAGCGCACCACGTCAGGCGAGCACAGGCTGGACATAATCCCTTGCTCCCGACTCAGCAGCGCTGCGTCCGCCGCGGCCACGGACTTGACCGCGAACAGCTCCCCCGACGCGCCATCGGCCGCCAGCGACACCACGGCCCCCGACGCGCCGCGGCCGAGCGTCCGCAGCCGCGTCCATTGCCCGCTCACGGCGATCGCCATTCTCCAATCCCTTTACTTGTCTGTCTGGTTGCTTTCTTGATTGCTGCTCTGGGATGCGGTGGTAGTTTGAACCTGCGTGATCTTCTTGTTCCTTTTGTTTGGTCTGAGTTGGTTCTGTGTGGCCTGTGGTTGCGCGCGTTTATATATACAGAATCCATGGAGGATGGGAAGGAGAAGGAGAAGACGACTTGGAGCTAATTGGGTGAGGTATTAGATTAGGGGGAAGGTGTTTGGTGTGTGTCAAAGCTCAACTTGGCGAGGCAGAAAGAAAAGCGTGGGTCTTGCGTTCTCGCCACGCGCGGCAATTGGACGCTGCGAGCATCTGTGTTTTGTGTGGGTGAGAACGGGCGCGGCTCATGCGGAGGTCAATCAGCCAGCGCCGCCCGCCTCGCCTGATTGCTGCTCATCACATGCCGCCGTCATATGCATCTCCTCTCCCCGCCAGTCACCACCAACGGCACTTGGGATTTTGACAAAAAACTGACCTTTCTCGGGAAAGAATTCACAAAGTAACCTGTCCAGCAAAAAAAGATGTGACTATTTCTCGGTCGACTGAGACCTAATTTCGTTCTCAGTTAGATAATGTCAACAAATTTCAGTTATAACTCATGACTAGCACGAATCAAGATGCAAATCAAATAGTGTAAAACTTGATTGAGCACGAAGTTGGTTCTCACCTAGTTGAGAACTAACAAATCCCGGAAAAAAAAATCATTGAATAACCTTTTTTATGGCTTCTCAAATGGAGCTATGTTTCATTGCACAACGCCGCTGCCCAGGACGGTGCCGTGGTCGCACGACGCCGCAGTCAATGACGTCATGCGCAGGACGACGCGGTGGTCATCAACACAAGTGGGGCCTGATTCAGGTGAGTTTGGCTCCGTTG
Organism: Lolium rigidum; assembly: GCF_022539505.1. Lineage (NCBI taxonomy): Eukaryota > Viridiplantae > Streptophyta > Magnoliopsida > Poales > Poaceae > Lolium > Lolium rigidum. The sequence continues at coordinate 130,175,663 of NC_061513.1, forward strand.
ACCGCGGGACCGTGCTATAGATCTTGGCTCCGTCCACGATGGAGCCACTTGGGTGAAATAACGTCTGGGGCCGCACTGCCTCAACCCTCCCCTCACTTGTTTCAGTTATCTGTTCCAACACGAGAAGGGGTTTGAATTCCATAATTATGGCTCTTGTGGCTAACTAATTCACGGAATGAATTCTTGATGAAACTTTTTCACAGAATGACCCTTTTGCACGGAGTTTGCCGCTCAAATTAGTCGGCCACAAGAGCAATGATTGTCGATTTCACTGCTCGAGAAATAGATAGGCTCCCCTGGTGTCGGTGGCGCCCCTCCTACACTAAATCCACGGATTTGAAGTTTTTCTTGGTGGATTTTGTTCCCCTTCCAATCCAAGAAGTAACCCCCCTCCATTTCCTCATTTTTATTGGTTGAAATAACCACATCTTTAAGATTTTGGTACCCTGGTTCATCCATTTTTCTGAAGTTAGTGGAGATTAACCCTAATATGTGGTATTTAATGGCATGTATACGGACTTAGGATGTTTGGGAGTTGTTTGGTGTGTCTAGATTTGAATGCTTGTGATGTATATTATGAACTGATAGTGTTAGTGTGCAAACCAAAGATGTGCATACACCATGGCAACTTGGTGTTAGTATACTTTTTCATATGTAAAAACCGATGCAAATTACTACGTAATTAATTTTAAGCTCACTTTGGGACTTTTACTATAGGTGTGTTTTTATGTGAAAACCCAATATGTTCATGATATGTTGTGACAGCTTTTTTCATAGTCTCAAAATTACAAACGAAATTTAAGTTAATACAACCAACTGTGTGTCTTTTATTTGAATCACTTAGACTTCTATTGTTGAAGCGGCTCCTAGTTAGCTCCATAAATAACATAAACCGAGAGTGCCATACACCCTGGGTGAATTGGCTAAGAAGAAGGCACTTGAGGAGGAGCGGGTACGAAAGGCGGAGCTAGCACGTAAGGTATATGAGGAGGAGGAAGACGGTCCTAGAAAGCAAACAGTACCATATGAAGTCGAATGTGGACCGCCCCTCATTAGCCACAGGCAAGGGAAGGGAAGGAAATGATCAATCGTGTGCTATTTGTCGACTTGTGTGTCTATATGCCAAACTTGTCTATTAGTTAAACTTGTCCGCTAAATGCGATAGAAACTATGTGTCTATTGGCTGAACTTGTCTCAGTCCATGTGTGTGTCTATTAGTTGAATGTGTTGAACTTGTCTACTTGTTGAGCTTCACTATTATGGTTATTGAGATGTGTACTGCTACATTGTTGCAAGAAAGTTGTCATATTGTATCATGATGCTGTGTAGCCTTACATTATTGCTGCAAAATTATGTTGCGAGAAGTTACAGACACGGCTCCGTTTCAGATGGAACAAACTCAATTGCAAGATGTTCGTCGAAGGGGGGAGCCCAGCTTAGCAGCACGGTTCCATTTCAGGTGGATCCAAGGTTCTTAGCTGTTTTCCAACCGCGGACCTAGGAGTTATTTTCCACCGAAGGGGGATGCCTTCATCGCGGATGGGTCAAGGCTTCACAGCACGGCGCCGTGGCCGACGGAGCCAAGCTCATGTGAAGCGGCCTCATTTATGGCGATGACCCCCGTGTCGGTCTGTGTATGGTGCCATTGACTGTGGTGCCGTGGGGAGCCAAACAAAGGTTATTTCGTGGAAAAAAAAATCAGGACAAGTTATTCTATGAGCTCTTTCTATATATTGGTTTGTTTCGTCAAAACCGACTGCACTTAGCGCATGCCTACTAGTGTTATTGTTATTGTCGCGAGGGAACCTCCGAGTTATATTTCTGTGGAGGTGCGGCGATACGATATGCGATCTGTTTCGGCATGTTTTCAGAGATCTGAGAACGAGGAACACGAGATTAGCTGCAGGTGAGGGCTAGAAAAAACAACTCTGCTCGTGGATCTCGAGTGATACTTGGACGCCAAAACAGCGCTTAATTATTCTACATGTGAAGCACGAGTGTGTTGGTACAATGGCGTCAAGGTAAGTTGAGCGATGGTTCGCTAATGGGGCGTGCTGGGCGTCCCCCGGGGGATCAAATCCCGGATCCCCCGGATCACAAGCCGTCCGATCTATTCAACTTAGCAACCGCGTCCGTCCGATATAGAACATGCACAGGAGAAACTTTCTCCAGCTCCACCACGTGGGTGGACCCCACCATCCACAAGCTTCGCAGGGAAAAAAATAATAGGTAGTCGTCTCCACAACGAGCCCGCATGCATGCTGCAACTAAGGAAAAAAGGACGGAAGTCCGACGAGACTGCCGCCGCTTGCAGTACCGTCGCCGCCGCCGCTTGCAGTATCGCCGCCGCCGCCGCTCGTAGAACCGTCGCTTCCACCGCTCACAGCATCTCCAGCGAGGGCTAGTAGCATGTCCTTCTGCCGCTTGTACCATCGTTGTCGTCGTCGTAGCATCTCCGTCCATGCATCGCCGCATCGCCGCCGCCTCTCGCAGCAACCACGGCGAATCTTTGGCAGCAACGCCGCCAGTCCCATAGCAGCAAGCCCGCCCGCCCTTTGTAGCGACGATGGTCGTCGCTGGCAGCAACTGGGTCCGCTCGTCGGCACGACTACCTCGGCGGCTGGTAGCAACGCCCCAGCCCCCGTTGCAGCAAGCGCCCGCCCTTCGTAGCAAGGCCAGTAGCCTTTTGTAGCAACGCTGGCCACCGCCGGCAGCAACCGCCTCCGCTCGCCGGCAGCGACTACCTCCGCCGCTGGTAGCAATGCCGCCAACCCCTTGTAGCAAGCCCAGGCTACCTTTGTAGCAATGCCGGCTGTCATTGGTAGCAACCGCCTCCGCCGCTGGTAGCAACTTCAGCAACAACTTTGCAGCAAGGGCGGCCGCCGCTGGTAGCAACCGTCTACCCAGGTAGCAGCAAGGCCGGCCGCCGATGGCAGCAACGACATCTTCCCGAGATGTTCCCGGAGCGGCGACTCGCAACGGTGGCGCGGCATGTAGCAACGGCCGGCGGCGCGAGTCGCAGCAACGGCCGGCGGCGCGAAGAGGGAGGGATTTGGGGACGACGCGCTCGCAGAGGTGGAGGCCGGTGGAGAGGAGGCGCGTTCGCACGGGGTCAAGGTGGAGGCAGGACGAGGGACAACGGGGCGGCGTGTGGCCGTGGTGGTGCGAGATGAATTGGAACGTACGAGAAACTAGAGAAAGAAGAAAACCGTGTGTGGAGAAGATGGTTCAGGAAAGAGATAAGGTGGACCCGCCACTGTAACTGCCTGGACACGCGTCACGCGTACGAGGCGGAGGAAATAATCGCGCGATCCCCCGGGGGAAAGGTAGCGTTTTCCTTCGCTAATTAATCCGCGGCAGGCACCGGTTGAGATTGTTTAATTCAGCTGTCCTAAATTAAATCAGCGGTGCCGTGCCGCCGCACTGGTCAAGATTGGACGTACAACGGCCGTATCGTAGTGGCTCCTTCTTCCCCGTCAGAGACGATAGGATCGGCCGCCGCGGAAGCAAAATGTTGCTACACCGGTGGTTGGTGATTCGGCTGACACTGGAAGAACTCCGATCTCGGTGTTTAATGAAAATACGAGGAGCGGGAGGTCAACGCGTGCGCCCAAAAGGGGCTTTGGGTTGTGTGACATTGTGGCTTCAGCGTCTGCAGCAGAGTGATGATTTTCCTTTAAGTATCAGAGTCATCTTTTCTGTTTTGAGAGGAGCATCAGAGTCATCTGTGGGAGTAAGCAGAGGCTTTGCTCTACCAAACCCACCGTCGACCGAGTAGGTTCTTGACTTCAATGGCTGGAGTAACTACTATGCACCCAAGATATCCTGAAGATATTTTTTGGAGGACTTTTTTTTAGACGGAAGGCTTGAAATAAGCCCGGCTTTACATTAACAAAATCGTCGACTAGTTAGAAGTTACACCATAAGTTACAACATACACGCGCAAAGCGCAAAACCAAAAACATAACACAACACATAAAACGCCAAGCCGAAGTGGCAGCTTGATTTAGGAGGGGAGAGCCTTATCTTCTGTTGCACTAGAGGGAACACGACTATGTCAACACAAACAAACCTCCACCGCACCAAAACGGCAACGAAAGGGAGGACTTGATGACGGGCCGACAGCCTACCAAAACTTGAGGGTCCAAAGGAGGGGAGGGGGGGGGTCGTCATCCGATGATGCCTCCAGAAAGGTGCATGGAGAGTGAACACATCATCATCGTCGGCAGAGATCGAGGTCCCGCAAAGCTTTTACCCATACACCAAACCACCACTCCTCGAGCTCTGGGTTCAAACCAAAAACACAACATCTTTTAATGGCATTGAAAATAGGAACATTGGCAACAGCTATAGCCTGACGCCGATCTAGTAAAGCCCTACAAGGCGCTAGGAAAGCTGTCGGCAACCGTAACAATACTGTGTAAAAGCAGCCAGACCAACGTTGCAAGAGTGCTACGACACTAGAAAAAGATCACACGATGATCCACGAGACACTACCAGAGATGCTTGGTCGAAGCAAGGTCGCCAAGGGAAGCCGTTCGAGGCGGGGGGGGGGTAGAGTCCATCAATTCGAGCTTGAGGAACATCATTGGGATACCTTCAACCAGAAAACGACACGAGGTGATGTCGTCACCGGCACTGACCAAAGCCATGCACAACTTTCGTCGAGGTCCAACCCAATTTAAAATATGGTCGCCTTTGGGAGAACGTTGAGCAGACATAACAGAAATTGTTGCCGTGTCACCAACCCAAACCGCACTATTATCCAGTCCCAACTAGAACCACCTGCAGGATGAACGCAAGATTCTTTGAGAGGAGATCAACATAAGAGTATAAGACAAGAGTTCAGTGGCGAAATCTAGTTGCGGTCGACCAATGTGACCGGTTCTACGTCTGGTGCATTCACCCACTATCAGCGGCCTGCCCCAGTAGCACTTCCAAGCTGTGTACATAATGCATAAGTGTCTTTATTATCGAGAAAAAAAAATAATGCATAAGTGTATTCCACCACTGTCTTCGATCTCGTCCTGCTTCTGCGAGTAGTTGTTTCAGGCTGTGCAAATTGCTAGTACGTACGTAATGCACTCACTCAGCCACCGTCCCCAAGTGCCAGTGCCTAGTACTACTAGTTCCAATTCCATATCTTATCTTGTGTTTCTTGCTGGCTCATGTCGGAATCGGATGGTTCGCGTTTGATCGTGCAGAACCAGTGGCGGTTTCCCCCCACCGAAAATGAAACCACAGCTCGCTCGCACGCCGGTGACTGACTGCCAGCGCTCCTGCGGCGGCCGGCCGAAAGGGACCAGACAATTGGGATATCAGATGTGCGTACATTCCTCAGCGAGCATGGAGATCCACAGTGCCGGCGCTCTGTCCCCTCTCGCTCCACGTCCACACGATGAGAACGGCACGGTGGTGGGACGTGCGCGCACACTGACAATTGGGCGTCGCCGTTGCGTCCCAGCGCGGCGCAATCTGGCAAGTGACAAGTGTGCGGGGAACACGTATGACATGGTCACCACGCACCGGAACTGGGGCTGGAGAGACAAACATCTCGACGAGGATCGAGGAGGATGCCGCCGGCCTATCGCAATCGAATCAGGAGGTGCATGTCGGTGGTGGCACATGCCTCACCTGCACGTTGCCAACGCGTTAGATCTGGAAGATCTCACGTTGCTGCGGCGATCACCACGACGCTCTCTGCTCGAGTTCAACGGCCCAAGTCCACACGCGCAAGTCAAGGGTTCAGTGCAGACTAGTTCAGCATTGTCTACAAAATCTTCTGAACTTTAGTAGCCTCACAACCCTATGATTACATTAGCCATTTGTTCTGGAATTCCGAGGCTAAACTGTTCCATTGGGCATTTGTTAAACCATTTGACAGTAGGAAGAACTACGCTCCTTTTGGTTGAACCAGCTCTAGGTCTGGAGTTGTTCAACCGTTTACACATTTTCTTACTTGGTCAGACAATACACATTTAGTACTCCGTAGAAGAAACTAAGAGTTTGCTCCCTTTTTCGGTACCATGATTAATCCGCAACCCACGTCCTCTTCAAGTGCCATTACTCCATTTGTCTTTGGAGGATGATAAAGGATTGGCTACACATCCACGACTCGAGCTTTCTTCTTGGAGAGGATTTGATAACGTCGAGCATTGGTGGACCTCGAACGCCTTTGCTCATAGGGGAAGAAGAAAAGCGATGGCCACCGTTCTCATGTTGGTCTCTTGGGAAATTTGGAATGAAAGAAACCCGGAAACCTTCGAGAACGGGAGCACCATGCCCACCATCGTTTTTGATAGAATCAAAGCGGAGGCCATGAATTGGGTTATCGCCGGTGCTAAGCATTTGGTGTTTTGATTTCGGGAGAGTAAACATTTATTATTCCGGGCACAACCAAGTCTTTTGCCTATCTTTCAAAGAAAAAGAAGAAGAAGATGGTTTTCCCGCAAAAGATAAATTTGAAGAAGAAAGAAATTGTGATCCATTTTTTCGTTTGATTTGTCTCGCATTTTATCGCTCGAAACCGTGTGATTTGATTTCAAGCAGAAAAAAATAAGCAAGTGACGGATCATGGCCATAGATTCACTGAACCATGTCATGTAGGACGCTGGAAGCCTTTCCATGTAGGCAATTACCAAGTAGCATGCTAGGAAAGTGTCACAGTTAAACAAACCATCTGTGTTGACTGACAGCGCACACACCATCTGCCGATCCTACCCTACGTACATTAGCCCTTTTTTTTCCAGAATTCCGACGCTAAACTGTCCCATTGAGCATTTGTTAAACCATTTGACAGTAGGAAAACCTACGCTCCTTTTGGTTGAACCAGCTCTGGGTCTGGAGTTGGCCAACCGCTTACACATTTTCTTACTTGGTCAGACAATACACATTTGTTAAACCACTTGACAGTAGGAAACTAAGAAAGAACTCACTGTGAACAAACGAAGATGGTTTTCCTGCGAAAGATAAAAGAGAAGAAGAAAGAAATTGTGATTTTATTTTTCCGTTTGCTGTATTCATTTACATGCATGTATGTGAGGTTGTTGACGAACATCACATGATATAGGAGGAGATGGTCCGTGTCTCAATCGCATTTCAATAGTCGAAACGGTGTGATTTGATTTCAAGCAGGTAAATTAAGGAAGTGATGGATCATGGTTACAGATTCTCTGAACCATGTCATGTACTAGAACGCTGGAAGCCTTATTCATGTACTGTACTGCATTAGCTAGGAAACTGTCATGGTTAAACAAACCCATTTGTGTTGAGTGACAGTGCACCCACCATCTGCCGATCGTTCTCTGCAGGCTGCAGCTGTAGAGAGACTCCTACGAAACTGCAACACAGCATCAACTTGGACTTGTACAGATGTGTTCCACTTCATATTCAGTGTAACGATGTTTATCCAACGAGTGGCCAAGTGTTGAATACAGAAGCAAATGACAGCGGCGAGGAGTATTATTATCGTGGAGCGAGGATTTGAGCTCTAGCCAGGTCCAATCAAGTTTTGCGAATAAAAGAAGGTCCACGATCCCGTCTTTGTTTTCAACTTGGAAAAACAACAGCCAGAACCATTTTGCTACCTATCCTGAACAAATGATAGACTCAAAGATGGTTTTGAACTACCTAATTATTTTTTTGCAAAAGGCAACTTGAACACTTCGCTTTTTCCGCATCTCGAAAGACAAGGAAGCGCATAGCTTTGACACTTTCCAAGACTAATTATTTTTTGCTGATTCCTGCAAGGCTCAAAGATGGTCTTGAACTACCTAATCCCCAGCGAGGCGCGGGGCGTTGACGTTGCCGACTGACAGGACTTTACCGACCGTAGTGGAGTCAACCTCTAAAAAAAGAAGGAAATACTAGCTAAAATGATAACATTAATATTGTCAACGCCTCAATGAAATACTAACAGAGGTTGACATGTATCGGCCGGCGGTAAGCTGATGGCGAGCTAGTACCTTTCAGACATGAATACAAGAATTGGCAACTTGGGAGAGGAGCAGTTGCGGTTCTGGTTGTGGCTTTGGGTTAGTAAGGAAAGCCGTCCTGATTGAAATAGAAATATCGTCCCGGCCTAACCCCATCTCATTAGTGGCTCCTTAGTCAATCGCGTGCCTGGCCAAAAGGCCACTGGATAACAGGATAAGGCATATTGCGTTCTTGGCTTGGAACTGAACCCTGGAGGATCCGACAGTTGAGCAGCCAGCCTCTTTTGGTTAAGCGGAATCAGTTATTGCCTCCTGACTCAGGTCACTGTGTAAAGGCTGAACTAGCAACGAGCTCGGCTGCGGCAGAGAACTACAGCTAGACTGCACCGGTTGTCAATTTGCTGGTGGCATAGACCAAAGAGAAGTGCTGGCCTCTGTTTGCTTTTTGAGTCTTCAGTTTTAGCATTACCAGTTGCTAAACTAGATACCAGTTGTACCGGTTGTCAATTAGCCTTACCAAAGAGAAGTGCTGGCCTCTGTTTGCTTTTCGTGTGAGGTGTCTAGTAAGCCAAGAATGGAGTTTCATTAATTCAAAGATACATAATAAACATGGATAAAAGGATCCGTAATTGGAATGTCACGTCCAGTCGAATCTTACAAGATTTTGTATGCCCCAATTGTTTGATTGCACCACATGAAAGACAAAGAATTGTTTGCAAGAGTTGTTGGACCAAAAAATTCTATGATTTTTTTTGTCATTATTTTGGAAAATATATTTGAGATGACGCACAATATTCAGTGATTTAAAAAAATTGTTTTATGAAGTTGGAGTGGATACAAGAATTATCTGCACAATTTAAAATATTTCTATGAACATAGTGCAATGAAATGATTAGAATTCCTATATATTCAGACCTTCTATTCAGACAACCTATATAAGAGAACCACATAAGAGAAATTTGTAAGATTATCACTTTTAAGGATTATCAATCTCTAACATTCACATAAAAATCCTTTGAATCAAAGAGGCACTTATAGCATTTTTTGGAATTTTTTTGTTTACAATTAGCTCACCGATCGTGCCGCTCGGTAGCATTTTTTGGACTTGCTTTGGAAAAAAAATACATGAGTTTACATGGTGCTCTCAACTGCGTTCAAATTTTGTTTCTAGAACTACCTTGTACTACTAGATTGTAGTCATTTCTCCAGTACCTTGGGCATGACGGAACATAGTTCAGGCGGAAGAAGGAAAAAACGTATAACGATATTCATCAAATTTCTATTTGTTATCCAAAGCTTTTACAATTCTCTTAGCACTGAAAGAACAAACTGGAGCAAGCAAATGTTAGCGGTTGATCTAGTTGCTAGTTTTCAGAGTTTGTTTCCTGTAATAGCTGGACACGCTGTTCGTGTCATCGTTCATAGGAATAAACCTGACACGTGCTTGACGTGGAGGTCCTAGTTTTTCGTTGCTTTCAGTTGTACCTGGACACGATCAAAGTCCGTGGGATGGCGCGGACAAAGTAGATCGTGGACAGCATAGGACTCGGTCACGATCGCTACGTCGTCGTGTATCTTGGAATAAAAAGCAAGAACAGAAAAAGCGCGTCGCAAAACTCTCTCTGTTTTCTCTCCGTTTCCTTGTGTGTTCATCTGAGATTCAGAGGTAGGATTCCACCATAGCGTGTGTTGATCCAGGGGCTGATCCGACAGCAAACAGCGATCCATGGAACTCCAGAAGAAACATGGAACGAGAATCTTGTATTTTTAGGGCCTGGACAATATGTAATGTGTCTGTACATCTCATTGGCGTAAACCAATTCGACTGAATGGACTGACAGTGCAAAATCGTTACAATAGTTTTTTTTCCTCAAGGACAGGCAACCAAATCGGTTGCTGTCATCGCATTAAGACTTTGAATGGGAGTTTTTACAAGCGTTGTTACAACAGAAGGCCTTGCCGTCGACACTCGCATATACAGTGCTACTCCTCGCGCTGACCTGCTTCTCTCATAGCAGCTTCCCACAGATCAACCTCTGCCTTTGTTCTCTGACAACCTCAAGGAGGCCTGCACTTCCTAGATCGAATACTCTCGCGTTTCTTTCCAGCCATAACCTGCGCATTCCCGCAACTATCACCGTGGCCAGAGATGAAAGAGACCATTTTGCAGGGGAAAGGTTGCACAATTTTCTGAAGGATGACATCAACACAAGATCCAGTAGTGCCTTGGTTGCGATCAGCTCCTTGTCAGGCTTCAAGAACACTGCTGCATCATCAGCAAACAATGACAGCCTATGCTTGACTCCCCATTTCTTTAGACATTGGAACACGCTCTTTTCCTCCGCTTTGCAAAACACCATATTCGTAACATCCATACTTGAGATAAAGAGTATTGGTGAAACCCGATCGCAGTAACCACACATACTGCTGGACAATTTCAATCCGCTATGAAACGGAAAAATACTACGTGTAGGACTTCCTAAATTCAGTACTCACAAAAGCTCAATAATCTGATTCTGAAAATACAATTTATAAAAATAAAAAGTGTAAGTGATTAAGCAGCAAAGCATAACCCTAAAGGGGCTAGAGGCAGCGGCAACAACCAAATCCGACAGGGGCAGCAACAGACGGCGGTGATCCAGTCCACGACGCGTGGAGCAGCCCTAGCGCGCACCCTCTCCTCTCATCTAGCCATAATATCAGAGCAAACCATGTATCCGAATCAGAAAACATGTTCCAATGATGTTCTGCTGGTAGGGACAATGGCAAGAGGAAGCTGTTTGAAATGGAATTACTGGACAAATCTGAGAAAGACACAACTGCTGGCACTTCTAGTTCTCATCTCCCACATGACAAAAATGTTAATTCTGGATCCCTGTCTGAAGTGCATAAGTCAGTAACTGATGTTTTTGCTCCATCTGTTTTATCCCCCGGTCAAGCTTCCTCTAGTGCCTCTGCTTCCCCCTCATACACACAGTTTTTCCACACTCTGGTCATTTCGGGCAATGACTAGGCTTTCATGTTTCAAAAGAAGTACAAGAAAGAACTGGGGCCTATCTTGGAAGCTGTTAATGAAGAAGAGTTCTCTGAGGACCAGGTTGACTATGACACTACTGACTTTGGCTGTTCTTTCTTGTACTTCTTTTGAAACTCTGAGAGTGCTGCAACCTCTTAGAGATACATAAATCCTGGGCAAGGTGTGATGGCTTTGGCTGTTCCCTCCCTGCAAGAAAGGGCTGCTGCTACCCTATCTATTGATGGTTCCCAACCTCAGATTGATGGCACTCAAGAAGATCCCTTATCTCAAGTTGATAATCCCACTGAAATGGAGACTAATGATGGCACTGGTATTAATGAAACTTTACCTCAAGCATGTGGTGGCTCTCAGTCTATCAGGATGAGCTCCAGGATTATTTCCCAAGATTTGCACTCCACCATAATTCCTGAGAGAGAAGCAGGAATGCAGCTGCAAGAGATGTTACAGGTACTAACCTTACTTCTCATAATTCTTTTGCTTTACTTGGTGATGATATTATTCATGATAGGGCCATTGAAATGGGGGTCAATCCTGAATCTTTTACCATGGAGAAAATTAACTATCTGAAAGATCTTGAACAAGCTAGACATGCTATTGCTGTGAGCCAGAATTCCCAGGAAACAAAGAATGAATCAGACTCAGAGAGAGTTTTGCTCTTGGGCTTTGGAAGAGACCAAGACCTAGAGGATGAGGATGACTTTACAACCGTTGTATCTAGAAGAAGCAGGAAGAAAAGGAGAAGTGTTGGAAAATCTGGGAGATGGAGGGAGACACCAACAAAATTAGGTGGCTCTCTCAGAGGGGCACAATCAAAATCATGTGCTGCCTTGGTGAAAGTCAACAATGATCACCATTTGAGTGACATTGTTACTGGAACCAGATGTAGGAAAAAATCCAAGATATTTACGATAGGAGCTACTCTTAATTGCAGAGGTGTGGGTAAGAAAGCCATGAGCAGATTTCTGTCAGATTTCATCAGTGAACAAGATATTGACTTCTTGGGTTTGCAAGAGACTATCAAGAAAAATTATTCTCCTGCTTTTTTCAGGACTATTGATCCAGAGGGGCACTTTGACTGGAAGTGGATTAGTTCCACTGATAAAAGTGGTGGAATTTTGGGTGGTTTTAGGCTATCCAGATTGAAAGAACATGTTCATTACCCCATGTGTGGTTTTGGTAATTGATGACAATCCCTATGGACTAACGGTTGCACTGAGAATCTATCTTATGTCGAGTCCATAGCCATGTGTTGGTCTCAAGGTTGCAAGATGGAGAAGATGGAGTACAATGACGAAGACGGTGTCGAAGAGAGACGAAGACCATGTAGAAGATGAAGAGAGACGAAGACGGCATAGAAGATGGATGAAGACGGTGGCGTGCGTACAAGATGGAAGAAGACGGTGGCGTGTATGTTGGAAGAAGATGGTGGCATGTACAATGATGAAGAGGGTGAAGACGGAGCTTGCCGACTCGAGAGGAACGCGCAAGGATAAGGTTTGTGCTCGATAGGATAGTGGATCGCATCATCGGAGAGAGCTCAAACCTTGCATGCATTGCATCATGTTTCTTGGTTCTTCTTGGTTCTTATCCATGAAACGGATTCCGGTTGCATCGCATGTTGCATGTGCGAGGGTGATGATTTTCCCGATATACCATATTGAGAGGTTACACCTCTATGATCATGAGAAAATCATCATCCACTCTTTTCCATGTTTTCACCTTGTGTAGTGGTAGCTCTCGTCGTCCTCTTTCCGGCAAAATTGGTTTCACCGCAATCGATCTCGAGTTATTGATTTTTCCGTATTGCGGTTTAAAGAAAAAAAGGGGAGGAAACTGTTTTTGGGCCGGGCGGTACCACCGCTAGTGGTACCGGCCCAAGTACCGGCCGGCCTCCCAAGGCTTACTGGACTCACTGCGGTACCAGGCCGGTACCAGGCCGGTACTACCGTATTTATTACGGTACCGGCCCGGTACCAGCCCGGTACTACCGGCCCAGCTCCCTCTCTCTCTTCTCTTTTTTTTCCTCAGCCTTTTCACCCGCATGGGCCACTGCTGCCTCCACCGGCCCAACTTGCCCCGCAGCCAGCCTCCACCCCGCGCCCGCACTGGGCCGGCGCCCGGTCGCGGCCCATCTCCCGCTGCTCCCAACGCTCACCAGGCTTGCCCACCGCCGCTCGCCTCCACGCTACGCTGCTGCTGCTCGGTCGTCGATCGAGCGGGAGAGCAGCTCTCGATCCCATGCGACCCCACGCCCGCTCGCTCGGGGCGTTGACCCGAGGGAGAGGGAGCTCGATCCCGCACTCCTGCAAGATGCTGCCGCTGCTGCCTAGCCCCACCAGCTGGCCCCACGCTATCGCTGCTGCTCAGCTATCTAGGCTGCACGCTACTGTGATACGTCCAAAACGTATCTACTTTCCCGAACACTTTTGCTATTGTTTTGCCTCTAATTTGTGTATTTTGGATACAACTAATACGGACTAACGCTGTTTTCAGCAGAATTGCCCTGGTGTCTTATTTTTGTGCGAGAAAATCAACTTTCGGGAAAATCCCCGGAAATAATTGCAATGGGCCTATTTTTACGGAAGACCCACGGAGCTAGAAGATGT
>NC_061513.1:130189339-130209124 GCF_022539505.1 Lolium rigidum
ACTGTCTTGCATTTGCCTGTGCGCCGGGGCGCACCGGGTCATCTAGTAGTTTTACAGATAGGACCCTAAAACAAAACGAAAAACGCAATCGAATCTAACTGGTCCGCTGAGCGTCCACGCCATCGTCCGCCGTGGTGAAGACCGCTCTGCGCCGTCGTCCGCCGTGGTGAAGAGCCGCTGCGCCGTCGACGCCCTGGTGAAGAGCCGCCGCGGGCCCGCGCCGTCGTCCGCCCTGGTGAAGAGGAGGCCGTGGCGAGCGCGGGAGGGTGGAGGCCGAGCGCGAGCATGCCCGCGGGGATGAGAGAAAGGGGCAGACGGGGAGGGTGTTGGGTGCTGCTCGGTGGAGTGGAGAGGTCGACGGAGCCGGGCGGCGAGGTCGCCGCCGCGGTGGTGGAGGCCGCAGGTCCAGAGGAGGCCCGCGGCGGGGGCGGGGAGGAGAGCGGGTAGCTGCAGTAGAGCTCAGCCGCGGGTCTGTGCGCCGGGAGGAGCCGCCAGAGGGCGAGGAGGAGGCGGCGGCGTCCTGCGTGCGCGGGCCCTCAGCGGCGCCTGCTCATGGGGTGGGGTGGAGCCGCCGGAGGGCGAGGAGAAGCCCTCAGCTGCCCGTGGATGAGAGAAAGGGGAGAGTAGAAGAGAAAGGGGATGTGTACGTGCGTGGTGGGAGCTGATGTGCTCGTGCGGTGGGAGGGGATGTGCCTGTGCCTGTGCGCTTGGCTGCGGCGGCGAGGCGCCTCCACCGGAGGAGGCCGGACATGGCGGAAGGCGAGGACACGCGGTGCTGCTTTGCGAGTGCCCGGCCGGCGGTGTGGCTAGAGGGGCGGAGGTGCAACGAGGTTCGCCGGCCGGCGGCTGTCGGTGGGGAGGGTAGGAGAGAGGAGCGGCTGTTGGAGAGAGGAGGGTTGGTCGCCGTGGAGAGAGAAACTGGATCTACGGGGAGGAGAGATAAGTGGTGTGGTGGGTGGGTGCGGTGTGGTGGACGTGTGGAGGGTGTCTATTGGAGAATGAGGAGGGTTGGGTGCGGTGTGGACGTGTGGTGGGTGGGTGCGGTGTGGTGGTGTCGTGGTGGGTGTGGCGACACGCCGCGGTGGGTGTGGTGGCGCACCACCTCTAGTGCGCTATTGGTATGGGCAGCACAGTGGCGCACCAAATATAGGTGCGCCATTGCTATTGAAATAGCAATAGCGCACCTATATTTGGTGCGCCACTGCTAACTCTAGATCAATTTGTAACCCAGTTTCACAATTAGTAGTGGCCCACGACTACACTAGTGCGCCATTGGTAATTGACTACCAGTGGAGCACCACTTTTCGGTGCGCCACTGCTATATAGCAGTGGAGCACCTGTTTAGTGGTGCGCCACTGATAGCAATCTTACGGCTAGACCTTTTCCTAGTAGTGTATGTGTATAGATGCATATATATATGCGATTTTTTGTAAAAAATCAAGGTAGGGCAGATGCCATACCTTGCCCAAAGGGGAGCTCCGCCCCTGGCACCAATCAAACAAACCTTGAGAATATATCAAACTTCTCGGTTAAAATATAAATATGTCTATATTCATTTCTAATATTCTAGAAAATTAATAGACAGACGTTGCAATACTCGCCATCATAAACACCAAATCATCAACGAAAAGCCAAAACAAAATGAAAGGTAGCTATACATAGGCAGAGGTGGAAACAGATCTGACATTTTCAAAATGAATAGGAATGCGGATTCAAATGTTGCCGAATATGATTCGGAGCGGATGTTACTCAAATACAAACACGGGCGAAGCGGATACAAATATAAGAAAGTGATAGACTCATGTCTTATAGTGAGCCAACTATAGAATGAGAGATAAATATACTGATATAATATACAGTAGTTTCAAGTTCAATCACGTAAAATAACATTTTCCGATTTGTTAATTTCTATAGGTTAGGTAATTAGCATATTGGGGTTGAATTACCAAAATTTGCTAACAGAATCTTATTTTGATACGTATATATCTATTTCCATATCCATATTTGCTTCAAAATTTATACTCCCTCCGTTCTTAAAAAAGCTTCGCAACTTTTTCTAGGTACGGATGAATCTATAGCTAAAACATTTGGTGAGAAGCATTTTTTAGGAACAGTAGGAGTACCACATTTATATTTGTTTTTCTAAAACAGATTCAAATATTTACCATATCCATTTCCATAGACATCTGAATTCGAATCTTACCACTTCTATTTTCAACTTCTTCAATACAAATATATTGATAATACGGATTATCCAATACCAATTTCCATCCCTGCACATAGGAGTATGTCAAGCTATCAGCTATCACTACGATCGATCGGGTGCGCATGCACAAACCTAGCTATGTATCAGTAGTAGGAGTATGTCTGTACGTGGGATGGCTTTCCAAGCTGGACTGCCGCTAGGTAAAGCTACTACATAAGTACATGCTTCTATTCTTAACAAAACATGTTACTCAACACACGAAGCAGGCGGAACACACCAACCAGCCTCGAGCTCGACCGATCTTCTGACCCGCGCCAGTGCGGCGGTTTCTGTCCACTGGGCGCCGGAGGACGAAACGGCGGGCGCGACCCACCAACCCAGGGATTGGAACCCCAGCGCCCAGCCGGCTGCCGATAGTGCGGCGGGTTGCTCCCCTGTGGCGACGGCGGAGAGAGCTCTCCTGGCCGGTGCAGGGTGTCATCCGTGTTTCCCGGCGCGACCTCCTCCTCGCCGTCGACGCTCCTCCGCCCCGGTTCTACGCGGTCCACCGCCGGAGCTTCTCCCGCATCCTTTGCTATGCTTGTGCGAGGCAGCAGAGAGAGACGCGGATCATCTGCCGTATCAAGTCGAAGTGGTCGAGCCTGGACTAGTAGTGGAATGGCTTGGAAGAAGAGGACTGCAACTGCAAGAGTGAAAGCAAGTGAAGCCTTCATGGCTTAAAATGCTTCACAGTCACTGCGCTCGACAAAGCCAAGGCCCAAGGCAGAACCAGTGCAGAGGAACGAGCGAGCAAGACCTGAGATGTATGTGTGCTCACCTCGAGCACCCCTATATACTAGTAACCTCTTGCCGATGCATGGTTGAGACTGGGCTTAGCCTTGAACAGTCCTGATGGCTGGGTCAAACCGCCGCGTGGGGGTTGATCGATCCTTTGTTTGCATTGTACCGGACAAAGGAATCCAAAGGTCCTTGTCTGTTCAGATGGTGCATTTTTTTTTTGAGGGGGTTCAGATGCTGCATTCTCCAGCGATAATCGGCCTTCTTTCCTCACCGTTGACTCCAACTATCCCTTTCTGTAATGCACACGATTCAAACGCATGGCTGAACGGAGATAAAATAATGCCGTACGGATATTGGTTAACTATTTTTATTTTATGTTTGACTGGAAGATAGTGGAGTAGTGGTTAGTCCCTCATTTTCTATGTATAAGATGCTTTGCCAAATTAATTTAGTTTACCAAACGATCTTATATTTAGAAACATAGAGGAGAACTGTTTTAGTATCAGTTAATTGTACATACTTCTCTTTAGAAGAGCATATCTACTTTTTCTACATAGAGAACCCTATGCATTATTTTTAGAAACAATTAGACTTCGAGCTTATGATTAATTAGATGGAAACTTCTAAGAAACCGAAACTGGTAAGAACAACATTGATCTCTAATACAACTTACTATATCGAAGTCCTCTGAAGTAGTTGCGTTTAATTCCATCTTTTGCAACCCCCACCTCTACTTTTAACCAATTCTTCAATGTACAGACTACTCCCTCCGTTCTATACTTTTTCGTGGTTTTACTTCAAATTTGAACTAAAAACACAATAAGAATTATGAAACGGAGGGTGTATATAAGGAGAACAGAAGTTAGGTGAAAGCTAACGGGCTCCGGACACCCTTGTTGCAAGACATCCTGCTGAATCTCTACTTTGTTGATGTACTACTTTGTTGCAAGACACCCTTGTTGCAGGACATCATGCTTCAGTCCCATATCCGTTTCATATTTTTAAAATGAATACAGATGCATATACGGATGCGGATACAGATGTTGCTGAATACGAGTTCAGAGCGGATGTTACTCGAATACAAACACGGGTCGGATGTTTTTTCAATTCAAAGCGGATACACGCCTTCCTAGCGCCTTGGGGGTCTTTTGCTAGGGCGGAGTCAGGCCATAGCTGTTGCCGGTGTTCTTACCCCAACACCATTGAAAGATGTTGTGTTTTTAGTCAGGACCTAGCCCGAGCCCTAGGGGTGATGCCGTGGTGGTTTGTGGACTGAATGAAAGCTTTGGAGGACTTCGGTCTCTGCCGACGATGATGACCCGTTTTCGAGCCATGCGCCTTCTTGGAAGTGTCGCCGTAGGACCCTCTTCCTTTGAATCCTCAAGTTCTGCCAGACTATTGGCCCGTCGTCGAGCCCAGTGGCGGATGCACAAGAAACTTGTAGGGTGGGCACACCCCCTAATTTTTAATTTTTCCTGCCCATGTGTGATAAAAAAATTACCCAAATGACTAAATATTAATGGTTTTTCAAAAAATAAGGGTGGGCCACGGCCCACCCAGCCACCCAGCTGCGTACGCCACTGGTCGAGCCCCCTTGGGCTACAGTTCTGGTGAAGTGGAGGTTTAGTAGCGTTGCATGGTTGTGGACGCTCCGGTGCAACAAAAGACAAGGCTCGCTCAACCTTGTTCAAGTTGGAGCTCCGGCTTGGCGTTTGTTTTTATTTGTCCTCTGTTGTGGGTTTCATGGTGGGCAGTGCGCGCGTAATGTGTGTTGTAATTTTTGGTGTAACTTCTAGACGGTTATTGGCTTCATTAATTTAAAAAGTAGGCTTATTTCTAGTCTTCCGTCTAAAAAAAATTAGTACTTGACCATCTAACCTGTTTTTGGCGTTTACTTGGTCATTGTTGAGACCGGTTGAAAATGAGGAGTTGTAGTCAGATGTGCGCTTTGACTATGACCTCATCATTTCTACTGACATGACCTGCATCATACTGCTACAATGCTCTCCTCTGGGTACGCTGCAGACTGGCCTGATAGGTGCACTTGTTGCTTCTCATGTTTTCTCACTTTCCTAGATTTATGGCGACACATCCCCTTATATGGTTTACATGACGTCAAGCTGAAGATGGAAGAGAATTGTTGTACTACAATTTGTTGCAGACCAGGAGTATGTAAGAGCAGTCTATTACTTTCAGAATAGACACTTTGATCTGATTGTGAGGTTTAAAATACTTTCTATTGCCTTAATGTGATGTTCTGCTAGTTAATGCTTTATTGTGATTAACATTATTGGAACATTTTTTTTCCAAATGATCCACGGATCGGGTTTCATTATCCAAAGATAACGAAATAACAGAGTACCACGCCCACGCGTGTTTTGACCAAAGTAACATCTAAACAACTAACACAGTCGCCGCCTATTGCTAGCGAAAACAACCATAGGGGTTTTTTGCCCGAGGCACAGAACCAACACGCACAAAAGCTAGACAGGAAACAAACTAACATATGACAGGAACATCCAGCACAACAGATTGAAATCTTCCAGGCAAGGAGGCGGGGGACATCAATCTTGATCCTCCAGTTCCATATCGTCATTGGCAGCATTCACGCTCGCGTCCCTGATTTGCAATGGACGCTGTTGTAGGGATTCGTAGCATAGAAAACAAAAAATTTCCTACCGCGAGAACGCAATCCAAGCCAAGATGCAATCTAGAAGATGGGAGCAACGAGGGGATGAACGAGACTAACCCTTGAAGATTTTCAAAGCCTACAAGAGGAGGCTCTCGTTGCTGCGGTAGACGATCACTTGCCGCTTTCAAAAGCGCGTAGAAGATCTTGACGGTGCCACAATCGGGCAGCACCTCCGTACTCGGTCACACGTTCGGTGTTGGTGACGACGTCCTTCTCCCTGTTCCAGCGGGCAGCGGAAGTAGTAGATCCTCATCGGAATCCCGGCAGCACGACGGCGTGGTGGCGGTGGTGGTGGAGATCTCCGACAGAGCTTCGCCTAAGCTATGTGGGAGAGAGAGGGAGGAGGGAATCGCTAGGGTTTCTGGGAGAGGGGGCTCTTGGGGGGTGCGGCCATGGTGGTCTTGGTGTGTCCGGCCAGCCCCTCCCCTCCCCTCTTTATATAGGTGGTGTAACACCCCAAATTTCAAAACAAAGAGAAAATGAATTTCCTATTTCCAAAAAATGAGAACCAACAAAAACTTTTCTTACATAGGGTGCTATGAATAGTACTCCTCCATAACCCTTGTGTTTTGCCATGTTTGTTTGTTTATTACTTTGAACACATTTCCAAAACCCTAAACCCTAACCTCCTCAAATCCAAGTGGATCTATTTTGAGAAACCAAAATAAAAGGAAAAGACATATGTGGGCATGTAACCCTAATATGTAAATTTTGAACCCTACCTTTCTTACCTTGCTAAATGGTGGTGAACCATTGCAAAACTTACCAAACCCTAAACCTCATCCCTCTTGTCACCAACCTTTGAAAAACAAAATAAAAAGAAATGATCTTATTTAAGAAAAAGGCATATACAAGCCTATGGCTACTTTGTGTAAATACTAAAACTTTGTTTGTCTACCTTGGTAGATGATTTGAAATACATCAACACACTCAACCAAGTACTTACCAACCAATTCAAGTGAGAAACAAAACTAAGTAAAACATATGCATAGAGGCATATGTGGCACTTAGCTAAAATATCAAATCTTGACCTAGGCCCTCTCATTGCCTCAAAATGGTTTGAACCCTTTTCCCAACTCATTCTAACACCAAATAAACCTCACACTTGCTTAAGTGAAGCAAAGAAAAAGAAAAGAATAAAAGTTAGAAAATCACAAAAACCTCACATATGGTGTATGCCATTTTTCCAAATCTTTTACCTAGAGCAATTTGGCCTTCACCATTAGTTGTAATATGTTACTAAACACTTATTACAACTTTTGGAATCAAAGAAACACAAATCAAATCAAATTCAAACTCAAATTGTGATCACATGTGATTATGGTCAAATCTGCCAATTACATTCTGGTCACTACTTTGAGCCCCTGCATTTCAAGTTTTCCAAACTAAACTCTCTCAATTCTTTGCATGTCATCCAAGAGCACCTCAAGGTGAACAACTTTGGTCAAGACCACCAGGTCAAATTCATCTTGGATCAAATTCTATGCTCATCCAAAATTGGAACTTTTTATCAAATACAACAATCCCACACTTAGCCAAATTTGCAATTCTTTGATTTTCTAAATTCCACCACCACCTCTCATTCTCTCTGGTCATTTACAACTCACTCAAACACACCACTTCCAAATCTTGCCACCTTTTGAACTCTTTTGAATTTGAACAAAAATTGCATTTTTCAAATAGGGAACTATGCAAACACTATTTAAAATAGTGTTTGGCCTAAACCCTATTGCCCCATTTCACTCACCCTGGTTCCCTGGTCCCCTCTACACCCAACCCTTGCACAACAACCCTAGGTGGAGGCCAAGACATGGCATAGCCATGCCATGCCGGCCATGGAGCATCTAGCTTGGCCAACCCTAGCTCCTCCCCTCTCTAGCCCTGGAAACCTTGTCCCTCTGCTCCCTCTTGGTCCCCTGTGTCCACTGGTAGCCGCCGTTGCTAGAGATCGACCCGCCACCGCCGGGAACGCGTCGCGCCCAGGGTGACCAGCGCATGCCGTGGGCGTCGCACACGCGCGCGCCACGGACAGCACCGCGCACGCGTCGCCACGGCGATGCAGACCTCCCCAGGACCCCATTCCTTCGCCTTGAGCTTCGCCACGATGCCGCAGACCCGCCAGACACGCGCCCTTGCCTGCGCGGGAGCCGCAGCCATTGCCATCGTCGACACCTTCCGCCATGGCCGCGCAGTGCACCACTTGCCCCCGACCGATTCTGGCCCTGTCCCACTCCGCCGTTGCCGCCAGAAGGTCCGCCAGGAACCGCAGCACAGTGCCGCGCCCTCGCTTAGCTCCCTACGCCGCCGTAAACCCCGCGCCATGGTCGACCTCGCTAGCACCCCACGGCCATCTCTCGATTCTATAAAAGGAGAGCTCCTCCTCCTCCATTGCTCACACCACTCGACTCCCCTCCTCTCTCTGATCCTCCTCCGCCCACTACCTCTCCACATTATCGCCGGTGGATCTCCAATCGTTAGCTCAAGTCCGCGGCGGAGCTGCAGAAGACGCCGTCGATTTCGGCCACCATCGGAGTCGCCGTCGGTACCAGCCGCCTCACCATCGTCCGCAACATCGACCTGCACCTCGCCAACCCCTCGCCGGAGTCCAGGAGCGCCGCCGATCCCCTACTCCGCCGCTCCAGCACGCTCCTCCCCCCGACGAAGATGACGCCTCTGCACCGCACGATCTTCTTCTAATCCAACGGCGCGCGTTGAACGGTACCGCTTCGGTGAGTCTGACTCGCTGACGTGCGGGCCCCTCTGTCAGGCGACCCGTGGCGTATGAAGCGATACTGGGCCGGCCCACCTCTCTCTTCCCCGTTTTTGCCTGTTAGCTTTCCCGCCCAAGCCCACGTTTCAAATAAATTTAATCCTTTTCAGATAAAGTTAAATACTGGTCATGTCTTAGAAATTAAATAGTTTCAAACCTACCCAACCAAATTGCTGGATTTTATGTTGTTGGAAAGCTTGCAAAAAGATCTATCCAACCCCACGGGTCCCACTTTGAAATCTTTGGTAGAATTAATGTGACAAAAATAACAAGTCAGGGACTTTTGCACATTCAATTAAATCTTAAAAATCAACCAAATTATATATTGAGTTAATTCCAACTCCAATAGCTCACATTTGACTTACACTAATTGTTTCTGCAAGAAAATGGTGTGGTCACTTTGCATGATCATGCCCTAGTTTAAATAATGGACAATATGGCTAGTTTACTTAAGTGATATTGCCCAAAACTATTATGGAAATCTTATGAAGTATTTTCTTCATTTAAATCTTGTCCCAAGTATTTTCATATGAAGTTTGAACCCTGGTCAAACACTCTTATATGAAATACTTGGAGATTTAAATCATTTGTTGAATTATTAAATGGTATGAGGTAGTCTACCTCATTTAAATCATTTTCTCAAATGATGATGATGAATGGTTGACTTAGGTCAACATGAATTCATGTGTGATGGTTTGAGAAATTAAATCTTAAAGAAGATTCAATGAGAGGAAATTATTCCTCAAGAACTAGATGGAAACTATCATTCACATATGTATGAGAGGAAATTATTTTTCCTCAAGCAAGACCACCAATGCACCAATTTGTATTAATTGTGTGAATAGAATAGTTTGTGTGAATACATGTGATGTTTAGAATAGCCAATGAATTGCTTGGTGATTGTATCCTCGTATTCGTGTATAGACGCTAGTACCGGAGAATACCAGGAAGAGGAAGGATTCTACCCAGAAGAAGAAGAGCACTTTGATCACCTCAACCACCAAGGCAAGCTAACACCAATGCAAGCTCTATTGTTGCAAGCTAATATTCTTGCAAAGTGCAAAGCCCCTTGGGGCAAGGCACCATGATTCTTATCTTTCTTACCATAAGCCTATCCCAAGTTTCTACCTTACAAGTTTTTACTTGTTTATTCAAAGAGTTGCTTTTATAGTTAACTTTGGTCAAAGTTAAAGAAGGTTACTAGAGTAGTTAATTTAGTCTCAAGCTAGCCAAGCAAGATTAGCACCCCTCATGATTAGTGCTAGTGCTAAATACTAAAACTTGACTACTCTAGATGGGAACATGTGACTTTGAAATAGATTTGAAACCTTGGAATGATGAAGTCATTCCATTGAATGATTTTTGAAGGTGAATATGACCAAGAGAAGATGGTGATTTTTGATATAAAATTGATATTGGTTTGAATGCGATACCTTTCCAATATTGAGTACCCCCACAATACCCGATTATGGGTAGAGCTTAACTGGAAATTTATGCGTCTTAGTATGGGTTCCCTCTGAACACACATCATAGGGGTTATGCCGAGGCTGCCTCCGTTGTTGAGAAATGATGTGAATTAAGGTGAATTGTACGGCCAAGCCCTGTGCAGTTCCCAGGTTGACAGTTGGTCTTCACTGGGAGGCCAAGCTCATGGGGAGAGGTGCTCATACTAGGATTTGTAAGTGAAAGGTTATGGTTGATGATCCGCGTACTGTGTTATGATGATTCGGGGTAATCCCGACGGATGAAATCAAATGTTGTGGCACAAGTGTGCAACCTCTGCAGAGTGTAAATCTATTCGAATAGCCGTGTCCACGGTTACGGACGGTTGGAAAGGCCATACAGTGTCTGATGTCAAATCTTTGAAAATGATGGTGAAATGAATGGTGAATTGGTGACTTGACTTTGAACCACAACAATGTTGTGGGAATGGCACTAATGTTCCCACTTGAGTTAGTTAGCACATGAATAAGTCTTTTCTCAAATACTTGTGAACCAAAATTGGCTTTATGCAAATAAACTAGAGCTTAGCACCCTTTACTAGAAATGTCTAGCACTTACACTAGTATTAGTTTGCGAGTACTTTAAAGTACTCACGGCTGTGTCCCTGGCTATTCAAATGGCCAGACTATGAAGAGGAGCATAACTATCAAGATGACGGCAACCAGGATGTCTACGACAACTAGGGAATCTTCTGATGTCAGACGTTGGCCTGTGGACTAGAGAGTCCCTTCTATCTTACGCTTCCGCTATGAACTTGTGTATGTCCGTTGATCCGTAGATCAACTATTCGTGTAATATTGGATCATGTGATCTATTTGTAAGACGACTATGGTAAGTAATGAATGATGACTTATGATATTCAACTGTTATGTCTCGCAACAACAATATTCCTGGGATTGCGATGTATGGCATAACAGGCATCTGGACTTAAAAATCCGGGTGTTGACAAGTTGGTATCAGAGCCATTGTTTGACCTTAGGAGATCCTAGTTAGAATGGACGTCTGGAAAATTTACTTTCAAAAACAAATATGTAAATATTTGTGAAAAACTTATTTGCACTCTTATCCTTGAGATCTTATTCAAAATGGGAAGTTCATGCTCTACTTTTTCCTTTGAGAACTACATAAAACTTTACACACGTGACCACTCTTTAACTTACTCATCCTAATTGCTCACAGATGGAGTACAAATGGGAGTTCTATCAGCTTGGTAACGGAGGAAACCTGATGTTCGAGAAAGACTTGAAGCAACTAGTGGATTGTCTAGGACGCCCGTATCCCGAGTTCTTCGGAACACCCCTCAACGATCACTCCGGAGGACCACCTCGGTGGGAAGTTTCTGCAGATCTACGAAGAAAGCTTGGAGCCCCGATATGGGAAACCATATGGTTTTCTGTAACGGGAAGCACCTGGAAGGAAGGACTAGTCAGAGCTATGCAAGAAGCCATTTCCCGTCTGTGTGGACAAAATGAGAACAAGATCCGGAACACTCGCTTCATCTACTACCCAAGACATGACTCCATGGGAAGATCGATGACCATGCCACCACACACGGAGATGAACCACTATGTAGCACACCAGGACTTCAGGCTGTACAAAACCCGCAGGGATTTGGACAACGCCCTCACCTCTCGCTAAGCACATCACCCGTGAAGACGAAGAATCCACCCGGAAAAGTAGTATCACCCCAGCACTTAAGTAGGTGTGAGTTGTATCAGGATCCCCTTGTATCGTATAGCGAATGAATGGTTCTTCAAACCAACGGTGTGTTAGATTGTAATGTGTGATGTTTGGTATGAATGAAAAAGTGTTGCTGGTTTTTACCCCCTCAACACTACTCAAATTTTCAAGTCTTGAACTTGTGAACTTTAATTCAAACAAACCGTAGAAATTTCCCTCTTATCTTATCATCCACTCCGATGTTCAGATGGCCCCACCAACCCGCAGCGCCAACCAAGACGCCATGATGCAGATGCTAGAGATGATGATGGCCGACCGCGAAGCCGAGAGAGCGGAACGCCAAGCCAACATTGCTGCACTGCAGCAGATCGCTCAGAACAACAACGGCCATGGAAACCACGACCACCCTGGGTCAAAACTGAAGAACTTTCAGAACACAAATCCATCTATTTTCAGCAAGACCGAAGAGCCCCTCGATGCCGATGACTGGCTCCAGACAATGGAGAACAACCTCGAAGTTGCGGGAGTTGAAGCCACAGAGAAAGTACTGTTCGCCACCCACTACCTGTCAGGACCTGCAAGAGCTTGGTGGACAAGCGCCCGTGCAATGAATGCGGGACAGATGATGATCTGGGAAGACTTCAAGTTGAAGTTTAGCAAGTACCATGTGCCCCAAGGACTGATCAAGATGATGAGAGACGAGTTCCGCGAACTCAAGCAAGGCAGAATGTCTGTGGTAGAATACCGCGACAGATTCCTTACTCTGTCAAGGTACGCCCCGGACGAGACCGACACAAATGAGAAGCGGAAGGAAAGATTTCTGAACGGACTCCACGACGAGATGCGGTACTGTGCGGTCAACATTCCCTTTGCTGACCTAGAAGCCCCAGTGGACTCGGGCATCCGGATGGAAGGGAAGCTTCACCAAGCCAACGAGAATCACAAACGCCGGATGATGAACCAGCATGGTCCAGCAATACCCAGAAGTACCGCAACAACTCATCTGGAGGATTTACTCCCAGATACAACAAGCCCACTGCCCAGAACTACCGCCCAAACTACACCAACAACCACGGAGGACCCCCGAAGCCTGGAGGCAACAACCACAACAATCACACCAGCAGCAACAACCCCAACAACAACAACAACGGGAACAACAACAACAACAACAACAACAACAACAACAACAACAACAACAACAACAACAACAACAACAACAACAACAACAACAACAACAACAACAACAACAACAACAACAACAACAACAACAACAACAACAACAACAACACTGGCCCTAGGACTGGAAGCAACGCCATCCCCGTCGCCAACAAGGACAAGGCCACCATCACTTGTTATGAGTGTGGAGTGGTTGGGCATTACTCCAATGAGTGTCCCAAGAGGTTAGCCAAGATTGCCGCCAACGCCGCTGCACCTGCTCAGAACCAACGCCGCTTTGCCGCAAGAAAGAACCAGAACAACAATGGCCGCTTCTACAACATGACTGCCACAGAAGCCCAAGAAGCACCTCAGGCCATGCCAAGTATGTTTCCCTGTTAAATCATATCGCCCAATCTCTCTTAGGAACCTAACTTTTCTTAAAATCTCGGGACGAGATTTGTTTAAGGGGAAAGGGTTTGTAACACCCCAAATTTCAAAACAAATAGAAAATGAATTTCCTTTTTCCAAAAAATGAGAACCAACAAAAACTTTTCTTACATAGGGTGCTATGAATAGTACTCCTCCATAACCCTTGTGTTTTTCCATGTTTGTTTGTTTATTACTTTGAACACATTTCCAAAACCCTAAACCCTAACCTCCTCAAATCCAAGTGGATCTATTTTGAGAAACCAAAATAAAAAGGAAAAGACATATGTGGGCATGTAACCCTAATATGTAAATTTTGAACCCTACCTTTCTTACCTTGCTAAATGGTGGTGAACCATTGCAAAACTTACCAAACCCTAAACCTCATCCCTCTTGTCACCAACCTTTGAAAAACAAAATAAAAAGAAATGATCTTATTTAAGAAAAAGGCATATACAAGCCTATGGCTACTTTGTGTAAATACTAAAACTTTGTTTGTCTACCTTCGTAGATGATTTGAAATACATCAACACACTCAACCAAGTACTTACTGATACGTCTCCGACGTATCGATAATTTCTTATGTTCCATGCCACATTATTGATGATATCTACATGTTTTATACACATTATATGTCGTATTTATGCATTTTACGGCACTAACCTATTAACGAGATGCCGAAGAGCCGCTTGTCGTTTTCTGCTGTTTTTGGTTTCAGAAATCCTAGTAAGGAAATATTCTCGGAATTGGACGAAATCAACGCCCGTGGGCCTATTTTGCCACGAAGCTTCCGGAAGTCCGAGGAGAGACGAAGTGGGGCCACGAGGTGGCGACACCACAGGGCGGCGTGGCCTGGCCCTTGGCCGCGCGGCCCTGGTGTGTGGGCCCCTCGTGACGCCCTTTGACCTGCCCTTCCGCCTACAAATAGCCTTCGTCACGAAACCCCTAGTACAGAGAGCCACGATACGGAAAACCTTCCAGAGACGCCGCCGCCGCCAATCCCATCTCGGGGGATTCAGGAGATCGCCTCCGGCACCTTGCCGGGAGAGGGGAATCATCTCCCGGAGGACACTTCACCGCCATGGTCACCTCCGGAGTGATGAGTGAGTAGTTCACCCCTGGACTATGGGTCCATAGCAGTAGCTAGATGTTTGTCTTCTCCTCATGTGCTTCATTGTTGGATCTTGTGAGCTGCCTAACATGATCAAGATCATCTATCTGTAATGCTATATGTTGTGTTTGTCGGGATCCGATGGATAGAGAATACTATGTTATGTTGATTATCAATCTATTACCTATGTGTTGTTTATGATCTTGCATGCTCTCCGTTATTAGTAGAGGCTCGGCCAAGTTTTTACTCTTAACTCCAAGAGGGAGTATTTATGCTCGATAGTGGGTTCATGCCTCCATTAAATCCGGGACGAAGTGACGAGAAAGTTCTAAGGTTGTGGATGTGCTGTTGCCACTAGGGATAAAACATTGATGTTATGTCCAAGGATGTAGTTATTGATCACATTACGCACCATACTTAATGCAATTGTCTGTTGTTTGCAACTTAATACTTGAAGGGGTTCGGATGATAACCTGAAGGTGGACTTTTTAGGCATAGATGCATGCTCGATAGCGGTCTATGTACTTTGTCGTAATGCCCAATTAAATCTCACAATACTCATCATATCATGTATGTGCATGGTCATGCCCTCTCTATTTGTCAATTGCCCGATCGTAATTTGTTCACCCAACATGCTATTTATCTTATGGGAGAGACACCTCTAGTGAACCTGTGGACCCCGGTCCATTCTTTTACATTGAATACAATCTCATCGCAATACTTGTTCTCATCGTTTTCTCGCAAACAATCATCATCCACACTATACATCTAATCCTTTGTTACAGCAAGCCGGTGAGATTGACAACCTCACTCGTTTCGTTGGGGCAAAGTACTTTGGTTGTGTTGTGCGGGTTCCACGTTGGCGCCGGAATCTCCGGTGTTGCGCCGCACTACATCCCGCCGCCATCAACCTTCAACGTGCTTCTTGGCTCCTCCTGGTTCGATAAACCTTGGTTTCTTTCCGAGGGAAAACTTGCTACCGTGTGCAACATACC
The DNA here is from genome assembly GCF_022539505.1 of Lolium rigidum. Taxonomy (NCBI): domain Eukaryota; kingdom Viridiplantae; phylum Streptophyta; class Magnoliopsida; order Poales; family Poaceae; genus Lolium; species Lolium rigidum. The sequence goes on from NC_061513.1 coordinate 130,204,661, forward strand.
TTCCTCTTGGGGTTCCCAACGAACGTGTGTGTTACACGCCATCAAGCATATTTTCCGGCGCCGTTCGTCGGGAGATCAAGACACGCTGCAAGGGGAGTCTCCACAATCCAATCTCTTTACTTTGTTTTTGTCTTGCTTTATTTTATTTACTATTTTGTTTGCTACATTATATCAAAACACACAAAAATTAGTTGCTAGCTTTACTTTATTTACTATCTTGTTCTCTATATCAAAAACACAAAAAAATTAGTTACTTGCATTTATTTTATCTAGTTTGCTTTATTTACTATCGCTAAAATGAGTAATCCTGAAGTTGAAGTTCGTTCGTTTAAGAAACAAGGGGGAGAATGTTTAAAAGATGCTTGGTATAGAATTAGTGATGCTCATAGTAGGTGCACTAAGAAACACTCCACCACTATCCTACTCGGGAATTTTTATGTTGGTATCTCTAGCTGGAATAGGTATGTTCTTGATTGTCTCGCAGGAGGTAACTTCCTAGGCGCTCTCGCTTTAGAAGCTAGTTGCATTATTGAGAGTTTATTTGGAATACCACCTTTTAATGAAGTTAAAATTGAAACCTCTCTTGAAGATGTTATGAAAAAATTGGAAACCATAGAGAAAAATTTTCCAAGTGTTGAAACTAAATTGGAAATGTTACTTGATAAAGCCGATGAACTTGATAAATCCTTAGGAGGAATTGATGAAAGAATTAGTGTCCTAGGAACTTGTGTTGTCCATGATAATCAAATCAATAGGATTGGCGAACTTGAAAAAGCTATGGAAACTTTGGGTTCAACTTTTTCTTCTCTTAAGTTTAAGGAGAAAGCTTATGTGGGTAAGGAGCAAAAGTTTATGTATGTTTCTAAAGTGCCTAAACCAAAAAAATATTATTATAGGCCTAAAATTGACAAAGCCCTTAGTACCACTACAGATGGGGGAGATTATGATATTGATGCTTCATCTCTTGATAATACTTGATACACACTTTCTGCGCCTAGCTGAAAGGCGTTAAAGAAAAGCGCTTATGGGAGACAACCCATGTTTTTACTACAGTACCTTTATTTTATATTTGAGTCTTGGAAGTTGTTTACTACTGTAGCAACCTCTCCTTATCTTAGTTTTATGCATTGTTGTGCCAAGTAAAGTCGTTGATACTAAGGTTCATACTAGATTTGGATTACTGCGCAGAAACAGATTTCTTTGCTGTCACGAATTTCGACCTGCCTCTCTGTAGGTAGCTCAGAAAAATATGCCAGTTTACGTGAGTGATCCTCAGATATGTACGCAACTTTCATTCAATTTGGGCATTTTCATTTGAGCAAGTCTCGGTGCCACTTTAAAAATTCGTCTTTACGAACTGTTACGTTTTGACAGATTCTGCTTTTTATTTCGCATTGCCTCTTTTGCTATGTTGGATGAATTTCTTTGATCCATTAATGTCCAAGTAGCTTTGTGCAATGTCCAGAAGTGTTAAGAATGATTATGTCACCTCTGAACATATAAATTTTTATTGTGCACTAACCCTCTAATGAGTTGTTTCGAGTTTGGTGTGGAGGAAGTTTTCAAGGATCAAGAGAGGAGGATGATACAATATGATCAAGGAGAGTGAAAGCTCTAAGCTTGGGGATGCTCCGGTGGTTCACCCCTGCATATTTTAAGAAGACTCAAGCGTCTAAGCTTGGGGATGCTCAAGACATCCCCTTCTTCATCGACAACATTATCGAGTTCCTCCCCGAAACTATATTTTTATTCCATCACATCTTATGTGCTTTGCTTGGAGCGTCGGTTTGTTTTTGTTTTTGTTTGAATAAAATGGATCCTAGCATTCATTGTGTGGGAGAGAGACACGCTCCGCTGTTGCATATGGACAAATATGTCCTTAGGCTTTACTCATAGTATTCATGGCGAAGGTTGAATCTTCTTCGTTAAATTGTTATATGGTTGGAATCGGGAAATGCTACATGTAGTAATTCTAAAATGTCTTGAATAATTTGATACTTGTCAATTGTTGTGCTCATGTTTAAGCTCTTGCATCATATACTTTGTACCCATTAATGAAGAAATACATAGAGCTTGCTAAAATTTGGTTTGCATATTTGGTCTCTCTAAAGTCTAGATAATTTCTAGTATTGAGTTTTGAACAACAAGGAAGACGGTGTAGAGTCTTATAATGTTTACAATATGTCTTTTATGTGAGTTTTGCTGCACCGGTTCATCCTTGTGTTTGTTTCAAATAACCTTGCTAGCCTAAACCTTGTATCGAGAGGGAATACTTCTCATGCATCCAAAATCCTTGAGCCAACCACTATGCCATTTGTGTCCACCATACCTACCTACTACATGGTATTTCTTCGCCATTCCAAAGTAAATTGCTTGAGTGCTACCTTTAAATTTCCATCATTCGCCTTTGCAATATATAGCTCATGGGACAAAATAGCCTTAAAAACTATTGTGGTATTGAATATGTACTTATGCACTTTATCTCTTATTAAGTTGCTTGTTGTGCGATAACCATGTTCCTGGGGACGCCATCAACTCTTTGTTGAATATCATGTGAGTTGCTATGCATGTCCGTCTTGTCTGAAGTAAGGGAGATTTACCACTCATTTAATGGTTAGAACATGCATATTGTTAGAGAAGAACATTGGGCCGCTAACTAAAGCCATGAATCATGGTGGAAGTTTCAGTTTTGGACATATATCCTCAATCTCATATGAGAACATTAATTGTTGCTACATGCTTATGGATTAAAGAGGAGTCCATTATGTGTTGTCTATGTTGTCCCGGTATGGATGTCTAAGTTGAGAATAATCAAAAGCGATAAATCCAAATGCGAGCTTTCTCCTTAGACCTTTGTACAGGCGGCATAGAGGTACCCCTTTGTGACACTTGGTTAAAACATGTGTATTGCGATGATAATCCTGGTAATCCAAGCTAATTAGGACAAGGTGCGGGCACTATTAGTATACTATGCATGAGGCGTGCAACTTGTAAGATATAATTTACATGATACATATGCTTTATTACTACCGTTGACAAAATTGTTTCATGTTTTCAAAACCAAAGCTCTAGCACAAATATAGCAATCGATGCTTTCCTCTTTGAAGGACCATTCTTTTACTTTTATGTTGAGTCAGTTCACCTATCTCTCTCCACCTCAAGAAGCAAACACTTGTGTGAACTGTGCATTGATTCCTACATACTTGCATATTGCACTTGTTATATTACTCTATGTTGACAATTATCCATGAGATATACATGTTACAAGTTGAAAGCAACCGCTGAAACTTAATCTTCCTTTGTGTTGCTTCAATACCTTTACTTTGATTTATTGCTTTATGAGTTAACTCTTATGCAAAACTTATTGATGCTTGTCTTGAAGTACTATTCATGAAAAGTCTTTGCTTTATGATTCAGCTTGTTTACTCATGTCATTACCATTGTTTTGATCGCTGCATTCATTACATATGCTTACAATAGTATGATCAAGGTTATGATGGCATGTCACTCCAGAAATTATCTTTGTTATCGTTTACCTGCTCGGGACGAGCAGAGACTAAGCTTGGGGATGCTGATACGTCTCCGACGTATCGATAATTTCTTATGTTCCATGCCACATTATTGATGATATCTACATGTTTTATACACATTATATGTCGTATTTATGCATTTTCCGACACTAACCTATTAACGAGATGCCAGAAGAGCCAGTTGTTGTTTTCGCTGTTTTTGGTTTCAGAAATCCTAGTAAGGAAATATTCTCGAATTGGACGAAATCAACGCCCAGGGGCCTATTTTGCCACGAAGCTTCCAAGTCCGAGGGAGAGACAAAGTGGGGCCACGAGGTGGCGACACCACGTGGCGGCGCGGCCTGGCCCTTGGCCGCGCGGCCTCGGTGTGTGGGCCCCTCGTGACGCCCTTGACCTGCCCTTCCGCCTACAAATAGCCTTCGTCGCGAAACCCCCGAGTACAGAGAGCCACGATACGGAAAACCTTCCGCAGACGCCGCCGCCGCCAATCCCATCTCGGGGATTCAGGAGATCGCCTCCGGCACCTTGCCGGAGAGGGGAATCATCTCCGGAGGACTCTTCACCGCCATGGTCACCTCCGGAGTGATGAGTGAGTAGTTCACCCTCGGACTATGGGTCCATAGCAGTAGCTAGATGGTTGTCTTCTCCTCATGTGCTTCATTGTTGGATCTTGTGAGCTGCCTAACATGATCAAGATCATCTATCCGTAATGCTATATGTTGTGTTTGTCGGGATCCGATGGATAGAGAATACTATGTTATGTTGATTATCAATCTATTACCTATGTGTTGTTTATGATCTTGCATGCTCTCCGTTATTAGTAGAGGCTCGGCCAAGTTTTTACTCTTAACTCCAAGAGGGAGTATTTATGCTCGATAGTGGGTTCATGCCTCCATTAAATGCGGGACAATGGATGAAAAGTTCTAAGGTTGTG
>NC_061513.1:130209224-130267338 GCF_022539505.1 Lolium rigidum
TCCACAAACACTTGGCGAGCGGGGTATCAATTTGAGCCCATACCTCATTTTCAACTTGGACTTGGTCCAACTATGACCTCTCTGCACCCTGGAGCATCCCTCTCACCTCACCACATCAACCTCACCACTTGCACTGGCCAGGGTTGGATTAAATCACCTCAAACATGCCATGCCGTGGCATGGCATGGCCTCACCATGCCATCTCCTCACCTGGTCATCTCCAGCCTGAACCACCGTGTCCACTAGCCTCCCCTCACTCTCCTGGACACGCCCGTACCATCCCATGGTCAACACGACGCACGCACACGCCGGAAACAGCGCGCCCAGTGACGCCCAGGCAACGCCCATGCCGCGCCAGAGCGCGCATGGCGAGCACCCTGGACGCTCAGAGCGTGACGACGCCCCGCGTCCTCGCATCACCTCAGCCCTCACGCTCACCGCCAGTCGACGCCTCACCTCACCGTGACACGCCTGGACACGCTCGCCGGCCCGCGGGAACGCCGCAGGTGACGAACGCGTCGACGCCCATCCGCCACCGCCCGCGAGCTCCGGGTCGAGCTTACCTCCGCTGTAGTGCCTCGTTTTCCCCAAAATCAAGCGCGTCAGCACCGCATGGACGTCGCCAACACTCCGCGCCCATCACTTGGCTCTTCGCGGCCCTGGACCGACGGCGGCCATGGCGAACCTAGCCGGGCGCCGCGGCCACCTCCGGCCGCTATAAAAGGAGCACTCCGCGCCCCAAACCGAGCACGCCAATCTCTTCCCCACCTCACCGCGAGTTCTCTTCGCCGCCTCAATTTCACCGGATAGCCACCACACCGCTGCAATTGCTAGCTCGTTGCCGCCGCCCGTAGCCGAAGCTCGCCGGAGAAGGAAGCCGCCCCGAGACGCGCCGCCGCTTCCGGGCGCCTCCCCATCATCGACAACGACGCGGCGCACCCTTCCGACGACCGTCGGAGCTCCGACGACGGCTCCGACCCCTGCTGCCGCCGCGCCGCCATCGCCTCTCGCCGTCGACGACGACAACCTCCGGCCGTTGGATCATCGCACGATCCAACGCTCCTCACTTCCCCGTACCGGTTCGGGTGAGTAATACTCACCGACGCGTGGCCCCCACGCGGTCAGACGGCCCGCTGCGCTAGACGCGAGCTCGGGCCGGCCCAAGTTCGTTTCCCGCGCAAGCCCACCTATTTGAATTCAAATTTGGAAATTAGATAAAATACACAATCTGAAGCAAACTTTGAAATTCATTTGTGACAAATCTACTCAGCCAAATTTTACAAACTTTATATTTCTGGAAACCTTATGAAATTATCTACACTTTGCCACTGGATAGAACCCTAGATCTTGTGTAGAATTAAAGTGGCAAAATAAACAAAGCAGGGACTTTTCTGCCTTGTAATAATTCTTAAAAATCAACCATAAATGCTTTTCAGTTAATTCCACCTCCAATAATTCACTTTTCACTTATACTAATTGTTTCTACAAGAATATGCTATGCTTACTTTGAATGATCATGGTTTAGTTGTTTTAAATGCCTTTATGGCTATTTTCTAGTCAAAGATATTGTCCAAAACTATTAATAAATCTTATGTGGGATTTTCCCTCATTTAAATCTTGTCACCACAATTTCCAAATGAAGTGGAGACTCTGGTTATTTAGGTCCCATAGGAATTGTTGGTGATATTAAATCTTTGTTATGCTAGAATTAAATGGTATGAGGTGCTCACCTCATTTAAATCTTTTTCTCCAAATGATAAGTGTGAAGAGGTTGACTTGGGTCAACCTAGGTCACATATTATGCATGAGAGAAATTAAATCTTAATAAGAGAATGAGAGGAAATTATTTCTCTGAATAATTCAAAGTAACCTTTAATATTAGTGTGAGAGGAAATTATTTTTCTTAATTAATAAGAAGAACCCATCCACCAACTTAATAGTAATATGTGATGCTAGTTTAAGTGTGTGCACCATGTTTGTGCATAGTTTAGTAGATTAGTTTGGTGTGATGATTGTGTACCCCGTATTCGTATTTTAGACGCTAGTACCGAGGAGTACCAGGAGGAGGAGGAGGTCTACTTCCGAGGAAGAAGAAGACCACTTTGACCAGTTTCCCAACCAAGGCAAGATAGTACTCTTGCAAAGTGCAAAGCTCACCATGAGCAAGGCATTACCCCATTTTACTTTATGCTTATAACCCTATTTCCCGAGTTTTACTTTACAAGCTTTATTTACTTTTGTTTTATCAAAGTACTTGTTGATTTACGATTTACTAGTTTAGTATGGAGTTAGTACAAGAGCATCAAACTTAGCCTAGAAGCAAAGCCAATACTTAGCACCCCTCACACATAGTGGCTAGTGCTAAATTTAAGATGACTACTCTAGATGGGAACATTGTGTTGATGAAATGATGATGGTGAAAACCTTGGAATGATTAGTCATTTCCATTGAAAGATTTTGAAGGTGAATATGACACTGAAGTTGACTTGGTGACTTTGGCTAAAAACTGATGATTGATTGGATGCGATACCATTCCAATTTTTGAGTACCCCCACAATACCTGATTATGGGTAGGGCTTAGCTGGAAATTTATGTATCTTAGTATGGGTTCCTCTCGAACACACATCATAGGGGTTATGCTTGAGGCTGCCTCCGTTGTTGAGAAATGATGTGAATTGAAGGTGAATTGTACGGCCAAGCCACGTGCGGTTCCGGGTTAACGATTGGTTTTCACCGGGAGGCCAAGCTCATGGGGAGAGGTGCCTATACTAGGGTGTGTAAGTGAAAGGTTAATGGTTGATGATCCGCGTCTGAGTTACGATTATTCGGGGTTTTACCCACGACGGATGTAATCAAATGTTGTGGCACAAGTGTGCGACCTCTGCAGAGTGTAGAACTATTCGAATAGCCGCGTCCGCGGATATGGACCATTGGAAAGGCCATTCTGTTTCCGTCATCAGAATTTATGTAACTGGTGTTTTTGAACTTGAACTTGAAAGGTGACTTTGACTTTGAATCACAACTGAGTTGTGGGAATGACACTAATGTTCCCACTTGAGTTAGTTAGCACTTGAGGAGTTGTTTACAAAAGTGTTTATGAAATAAAATTTGGCTTTCTGCAAATAAACTTAGAGCTTAGAACACTTTCTATAGTAATGTTAGTACTTACACTAGTACTAGATTGCGAGTACATAAAGTACTCACGGCTTTGTCCCTGGCTATTCAAATGGCCAGACTATGAAGCCGAGCCGCAGTACGAGGAGGACGATCGGCGGGACGTCTACCACAACTAGGAGCTTCTAACGTCAAGCGTTGGCACGTGGACTAGAGAGTCCTTGTATCTTACGCTTCCGCTATGAAGCTGGTGTTTGTTCGTTGATCATTAGATCAACTATTTGTGTAATATGGATCATGTGATTCCAAGTTGTAAGACATTATGGTTTGTAATGAATGATGACTGTGATACTTAACTATTATGCCTCGCAACAACAATTTTCCTGGGATTGCGATGTATGACATAATAGGCATCCGGACATAAAAATCCGGGTGTTGACAACAACCATCTAGCTACTGCTATGGACCCATAGTCCAGGGTAGACTACTCACATATCACTTCGGAGGCGACCATGGCGGCGTAGAGTCCTCCGGGAGATGATTCCCCTCTCCGGCAGGGTGCCGGGAGCGATCTCTGAATCCCCGAGATGGGATTGGCGGTGGCGGCGTCTCCGGAAGGTTTTCCGTATCGTGGCTCTCGGTACTGGGGGTTTCGCGACGGAGGCTTTAAGGAGGCGGAAGGGCAGGTCGGGGGGCGGCACGCGGGGCCCACACCACGGGGCCGCGCGGCCAAGGGGGGGGCCGCGCCGCCCTAGGGTGTGGCCACCTCGTGGCCCCACTTCGTCTCCTCTTCGGTCTTCACGGAAGCTTCGTGGCAAAATAGGACCCCGGGCGTTGATTTCGTCCAATTCGAGAATATTTCGTTACTAGGATTTACGAAACCAAAAACAACGAGAAAACGACAGCGGCACTTCGGCATCTTGTTAATAGGTTAGTTCCGAGAAAATGCACGAATATGACATAAAGTGTGCATAAAACATGTAGATATCATCAATAATGTGGCATGGAACATAAGAAATTATCGATACGTCGGAGACGTATCGGCATCCCCAAGCTTAGTTACGCTCGTCCCGAGCGGGTAAAACGATAACAAAGATAATTTACGGAGTGACATGCCATCATAACCTTGATCATACTATTTGTAAAGCATATGTAGTGAATGCAGCGATCAAAACAATGTATATGACATGAGTAAACAAGTGAATCATATAGCAAAGACTTTTCATGAATAGTACTTCAATACAAGCATCAATAAGTCTTGCATAAGAGTTAACTCATAAAGCAATAATTCAAAGTAAAGGCATTGAAGCAACACAAAGGAAGATTAAGTTTCAGCGGTTGCTTTCAACTTGTAACATGTATATCTCATGGATATTGTCATCATAGAGTAATATAATAAGTGCAATAGGCAAGTATGTAGGAATCAATGCACAATTCACACAAGTGTTTGCTTCTTGAGGTGGAGAGAAATAGGTGAACTGACTCAATAATAAAAGTAAAAGAATGGTCCTCCATAGAGGAAAAGCATCGATTGCTATATTTGTGCTAGAGCTTTGATTTTGAAAACATGAAACAATTTTGTCAACGGTAGTAATAAAGCATATGTATCATGTAAATTATATCTTACAAGTTGCAAGCCTCATGCATAGTATACTAATAGTGCCCGCACCTTGTCCTAATTAGCTTGGACTACCGGATCATCACAATGCACATGTTTTAACCAAGTGTCACAAAGGGGTACCTCTATGCCGCCTTGTACAAAGGTCTAAGGAGAAAGCTCGCATTGGATTTCTCGCTATTGATTATTCTCAACTTAGACATCCATACGGGACAACATAGACAACGAGATAATGGACTCCTCTTTTATGCATAAGCATGTAACAACAATTAATAATTTTCTCATATGAGATTGAGGATATATGTCCAAAACTGAAACTTCCACCATGGATCATGGCTTTAGTTAGCGGCCCAATGTTCTTCTCTAACAATATGCATGCTTAACCATAAGGTGGTAGATCTCTCTTACTTCGAGACAAGACGAACATGCATATCAACTCACATGAAATTCAACAAAGAGTAGTTGATGGCGTCCCCGGTGAACATGGTTATCGCACAACAAGCAACTTAATAAGAGATAAAGTGCATAAGTACATATTCAATACCACAATAGTTTTTAAGCTATTTGTCCCATGAGCTATATATTGCAAAGGTGAATGATGGAATTTTAAAGGTAGCACTCAAGCAATTTACTTTGGAATGGCGGAGAAATACCATGTAGTAGGTAGGTATGGTGGACACAAATGGCATAGTGGTTGGCTCAAGGATTTTGGATGCATGAGAAGTATTCCCTCTCGATACAAGGTTTAGGCTAGCAAGGTTATTTGAAACAAACACAAGGATGAACCGGTGCAGCAAAACTCACATAAAAGACATATTGTAAACATTATAAGACTCTACACCGTCTTCCTTGTTGTTCAAACTCAATACTAGAAATTATCTAGACCTTAGAGAGACCAAATATGCAAACCAAATTTTAGCATGCTCTATGTATTTCTTCATTAATGGGTGCAAAGCATATGATGCAAGAGCTTAAACATGAGCACAATAATTGCCAAGTATCACATTATCCAAGACACTATAGCAATTTACTACATGTATCATTTTCCAATTCCAACCATATAACAATTTAACGAAGAAGAAACTTCGCCATGAATACTATGAGTAAAGCCTAAGGACATACTTGTCCATATGCAACAGCGGAGCGTGTCTCTCTCCCATACAATGAATGCTAGGATCCATTTTATTCAAACAAAACAAAAAAACAAAAAACAAACCGACGCTCCAAGCAAAGCACATAAGATGTGATGGAATAAAAATATAGTTTCAGGGGAGGAACCTGATAATGTTGTCGATGAAGAAGGGGATGCCTTGGGCATCCCCAAGCTTAGACGCTTGAGTCTTCTTAGAATATGCAGGGGTGAACCACCGGGGCATCCCCAAGCTTAGAGCTTTCACTCTCCTTGATCATGTTGCATCATACTCCTCTCTTGATCCTTGAAAACTTCCTCCACACCAAACTTAGAACAACTCATTAGAGGGTTAGCGACAATAAAAATTAACATGTTCAGAGGTGACATAATCATTCTTAACACTTCTGGACATTGCACAAAGCTACTGGACATTCATGGATCAAAGAAATTCATCCAACATAGCAAAAGAGGCAATGCGAAATAAAAGGCAGAATCTGTCAAAACAGAACAGTTCGTATTGACGAATTTTATCGAGGCACCAGACTTGCTCAAATGAAAATGCTCAAATTGAATGAAAGTTGCGTACATATCTGAGGATCACTCACGTAAATTGGCATAATTTTCTGAGTTACCTACAGAGAAAACAGCCCAGATTCGTGACAGCAAAGAAATCTGTTTCTGTGCAGTAATCCAAATCTAGTATGAACTTTACTATCAACGACTTTACTTGGCACAACAAAACACTAAACTAAGATAAGGAGAGGTTGCTACAGTAGTAAACAACTTCCAAGACACAAAATAAAAACAAAGTACTGTAGTAAAAACCATGGGTTGTCTCCCATAAGCGCTTTTCTTTAACGCCTTTCAGCTAGGCGCAGAAAGTGTGTATCAAGTATTATCAAGAGACGAAGTGTCAACATCATAATTTGTTCTAATAATAGAATCAAAAGGTAACTTCATTCTCTTTCTAGGGAAGTGTTCCATACCTTTCTTGAGTGGAAATTGATATTTTATATTACCTTCCTTCATATCAATGATAGCACCAACGAGTTCAAGAAAAGGTCTTCCCAATATAATGGGACAAGATGCATTGCATTCAATATCCAAGACAACAAAATCAATGGGGACAAGGTTATTGTTAACGGTAATGCGAACATTATCAACTTTTCCCAAAGGTTTCTTTGTAGAATGATCAGCAAGATTAACATCCAAATAACAATTTTTCAGCGGTGGCAAGTCAAGCATATTATAAATTTTCTTAGGCATAACAGAAATACTTGCACCAAGATCACATAAAGCATTAAAATCAAAATCTTTAACCTTCATCTTAATGATGGGCTCCCAACCATCCTCTAGCTTTCTAGGAATAGAGGCTTCGCGCTCTAGTTTCTCTTCTCTAGCTTTTATGAGAGCATTTGTAATATGTTGCGTGAAAGCCAAATTTATAGCACTAGCATTAGGACTTTTAGCAAGTTTTTGCAAGAACTTTATAACTTCAGAGATGTGGCAATCATCAAAATTCAAACCATTATAATCTAAAGCAATGGGATCATCATCCCCAATGTTGGAAAAAATTTCAGCGGCTTTATCACGAGCGGTTTCAGCGGTTTTAGCGGTTTCGAGCGGTTTCTCGCGCTTTGCATTAGAAGTGGAAACATTGCTAACACCAATTCTTTTATTATTAATAGTAGGAGGTGCAGCAACATGTGTAGCATTAGCATTACTAGTGGTGGTAATAGTCCAAACTTTAGCTACATTCTTCTCTTTAGCTAGTTTTTCATTTTCTTCTCTATCCCACCTAGCACGCAGTTCAGCCATCAATCTTATATTCTCATTAATTCTAACTTGGATGACATTTGCTGTAGTAACAATTTTATTTTCAATATCCCTATTAGGCATAACTTTCGATTTCAAAAGATCTACATCAGCAGCAAGACTATCGACTTTAGAAGCAAGTATATCAATTTTCCCAAGCTTTTCTTCAACAGATTTGTTAAAAGCGGTTTGTGTACTAATAAATTCTTTAAGCATGGCTTCAAGTCCAGGGGTGTGTTCCTATTATTATTGTAAGAATTCCCATAAGAATTAGCATAACCGTTACCATTATTATAAGGATATGGCCTATAGTTATTACTAGAATTGTTCCGATAAGCATTGTTGTTGAAATTATTATTTTTAATGAAGTTTACATCAACATGTTCTTCTTGGGCAACCAATGAAGCTAACGGAACATTATTAGGATCAACATTAGTCCTATCATTCACAAGCATAGACATAATAGCATCAATCTTATCACTCAAGGAAGAGGTTTCTTCGACGGAATTTACCTTCTTACCTTGTGGAGCTCTTTCCGTGTGCCATTCAGAGTAATTGATCATCATATTATCAAGAAGCTTTGTTGCTTCACCAAGAGTGATGGACATAAAGGTACCTCCAGCAGCTGAATCCAATAAATTCCGCGAAGAAAAATTTAGTCCTGCATAGAAGGTTTGGATGATCATCCAAGTAGTCAGTCCATGGGTTGGGCAACTTTTAACCAGAGATTTCATTCTTTCCCATGCTTGTGCAACATGTTCAGTATCTAATTGTTTAAAATTCATTATGCTACTCCTCAAAGATATAATTTTAGCAGGGGGATAATATCTACCAATAAAAGCATCCTTGCATTTAGTCCATGAATCAATACTATTCTTAGGCGAGAGATAGCAACCAATCTTTAGCTCTTCCTCTTAGTGAGAAAGGGAACAATTTTAATTTTATAATGTCACCATCTACATCCTTATACTTTTGCATTTCACATAGTTCAACAAAATTATTAAGATGGGCAGCGAGCATCATCAGAACTAACACCCGAAAATTGCTCTCGCATAACAAGATTTAGTAAAGCAGGTTTAATTTCAAAGAATTCTGCTGTAGTAGCAGGTGGAGCAATAGGTGTGCATAAGAAATCATTATTATTTGTGGTTGTGAAGTCACACAACTTAGTATTTTCAGGGGTAGCCATTTTAGCAACAGTAAATAAAGCAAACTAGATAAAGTAAATGCAAGTAACTAATTTTTTGTGTTTTTGATATAGCAAACAAGATAGCAAATAAAGTAAAACTAGCAACTAATTTTTTTGTATTTTGATTTAGTGCAGCAAACAAAGTAGTAAATAAACTAAGCAAGACAAAAACAAAGTAAAGAGATTGGGATGTGGAGACTCCCCTTGCAGCGTGTCTTGATCTCCCCGGCAACGGCGCCAGAAAAAGTTCTTGATACGCGTACAACACGCGTCCGTTGGGAACCCCAAGAGGAAGGTGTGATGCGTACAGCGGCAACTTTTCCCTCAGTATGAAACCAAGGTTTATCGAACCAGTAGGAGCCAAGAAGCACGTTGAAGGTTGATGGCGGCGGGATATAGTGCGGCGCAACACCAGGGATTCCGGCGCCAACGTGGAACCTGCACAACACAACCAAAGTACTTTGCCCCAACGAAACAGTGAGGTTGTCAATCTCACCGGCTTGCTGTAACAAAGGATTAGATGTATAGTGTGGATGATGATTGTTTGCGAGAAAAACGGTAGAACGATGTTGCGGTAGATTGTATTTCGAGTATAGAGAATTGGACCGGGGTCCACGAGTTCACTAGAGGTGTCTCTCCCATAAGATAAACAGCATGTTGGGTGAACAAATTACGGTTGGGCAATTGACAAATAAAGAGGGCATGACCATGCACATACATATTATGATGAGTATTGTGAGATTTAATTGGGCATTACGACAAAGTACATAGACCGCTATCCGAGCATGCATCTATGCCTAAAAAGTCCACCTTCGAGGTTATCATCCGAACCCCTCCGGTATTAAGTTGCTAACAACGAGACAATTGCATTAAGTATTGCGCGTAATGTAATCGGTAACTACGTCCTTGAACATAGCACTAATGTTTTATCCCTAGTGGCAACAACACATCCATAATCTTAGAGATTTCGTCACTTCCCAGATTCACGGAGACATGAACCCACTATCGAGCATAAATACTCCCTCTTGGAGTTACAAGCATCTACTTGGCCAGAGCATCTACGAGTAACGGAGAGCATGCAAGATCATAAACAACACATAGATATAACTTTGATAATCAACATAACAAGTATTCTCTATTCATCGGATCCCAACAAACGCAACATATAGAATTACAGATAGATGATTTTGATCATGTTAGGCAGCTCACAAGATCCGACAATTAAGCACAATGGGGAGAAGACAACCATCTAGCTACTGCTATGGACCCATAGTCCAGGGGTAGACTACTCACACATCACTCCGGAGGCGATCATGGCGGCGTAGAGTCCTCCGGGAGATGATTCCCCTCTCCGGCAGGGTGCCGGAGGCGATCTCTGAATCCCCCGAGATGGGATTGGCGGCAGCGGCGTCTCGCGGAAGGTTTTCCGTATCGTGGCTCTCGGTGCGGGGGTTTCGCGATGAAGGCTTTAAGTAGGCGGAAGGGCAGGTCGGGGAGGCGGCACGAGGGGCCCACACCACGGGCCGCGCGGCCAAGGGGGGCCGCGCCGCCCTAGGGTGTGGCCACCTCGTGGCCCCACTTCGTCTCCTCTTCGGTCTTCGGAAGCTTCGTGGCAAAATAGGACCCCGGGCGTTGATTTCGTCCAATTCCGAGAATATTTCGTTACTAGGATTTCGAAACCAAAAACAGCAGAAAACGACAGCGGCACTTCGGCATCTTGTTAATAGGTTAGTTCCAGAAAATGCACGAATATGACATAAAGTGTGCATAAAACATGTAGATATCATCAATAATGTGGCATGGAACATAAGAAATTATCGATACGTCGGAGACGTATCAGTGGGTAGCGCTGTTTGGAAGGCGATAAAACTTCACTGATGAAATATACCGGCCTTTGCACTCCATGGAGTTTCCCTTCTTCTTCTCTTTCGACAACTAGCACCGTGCTAACCACCTGGGGTGTGGCTGCAATGTATAGCAGGAGAGGTTCCTTTTCCTTCGGCACCACCAAGATTGGTGGTGTCGAGATTGTGCGTTTCAGATCCTCGAAAGCTCTATCGGCTTCTTCGTTCCACTGGAATTTCTCCCCCTGCTTTATCAAAGCGTAGAATGGTAACGCTTTTTCTCCCAGCCTGGCGACGAACCTGCTTAAAGCTGCGACTCGCCCAGTCAATTGTTGTATTTCTTTTAACTTTGTTGGCTTCCTCATTGTTACGATAGCTTGTATTTTGTCGGGATTTGCTTCAATTCCTCTTGCTGAAACTAGGAACCCAAGAAGTTCTCCTGCTGGGACGCCGAAGGAGCACTTTGTTGGGTTCAGCTTGAGACAGAATTTGTCGAGGTTGTCGAAGGTTTCTTTGAGATCCTCGATCAGCGTCGTCCCCTTTTTTGATGTTATGACGACATCATCGATGTATACTTGCACATTTTTCCCAATCTGTGTCGCCAAACACTTCTGCATCATCCTCTGATATGTTGCTCCCGCGTTTTTCAGACCAAAGGGCATTGTTTTATAGCAAAACACGCCGTAAGGTGTGATGAACGCTGTTTTTTACTTCATCTTCTTCTTTTAATCTAATCTGGTTATAACCAGAGTATGCGTCCAGGAAGGAAAGACGTTCACATCCTGCCGTGGAGTCGATAATTTGATCGATCCTCGGGAGGGGAAAGTGATCCTTTGGACAATGTTTATTGAGACACGTAAAGTCGACGCACATGCGAAGGACCTTAGTATTTTTCTTCGGCACCAACACTGGATTAGCTACCCATGTGGCCTCCGTATGCAGCTCCTTGATAAAACCAGCTTCTCTTAGTCGATCAATTTCTGACAGCATAGCCTTGCGGTTTGGTTCCGAAAAACGTCGCAAGGGTTGTTTGATTGGTCTCGCTAGTGGATCCAAGTTTAGGTGGTGCTCGGCAAGTTCCATGGGTACTCCTGGCATGTCAGCTGGACACCATGCGAAGATTTTCCAGTTCTCACGGAGGAACTCGATGAGCGCGCTTTCCTATGCGAGGTCCATGTCGTTTGCGATGGATGTCGTCTTTTTCGGATCTGTCGGGTGAATCAGCACCTCCTTAGAATTTTTCTCAGTGTTGAAAGTTGATTCTTTATTTGGCCTCCCAACGTCTGGCAGCACGTCGTAGTCAGTCATGAGCCTTGACGCCAAATACTCAGCTTGCATCCCGAAGGTTTCTGATATTCGATGAAAATCCTTATCACATTTATCGGCTAGGGCGAAGCTTCCTTTGATCGTGATTGGTCCCTTAGGTCCAGGCATCCTCCATAACAGGTACGTGTAATGTGGTACCGCCATAAATCTAGCATAAGCTGGTCGACCCAACAGAGCGTGGTACTGTGACGGAAAATCGACGACTTCAAACTCCAACTTCTCGATTCTATAATTTTCTCGGGTTCCGAACTGAACGTCGAGATTGATCTTTCCCAGTGGG
The DNA here is from genome assembly GCF_022539505.1 of Lolium rigidum. Taxonomy (NCBI): domain Eukaryota; kingdom Viridiplantae; phylum Streptophyta; class Magnoliopsida; order Poales; family Poaceae; genus Lolium; species Lolium rigidum. The sequence continues at coordinate 130,221,543 of NC_061513.1, forward strand.
TAACTTGGCTTCTCCGGTGTGATACCATGAAACCTCGTGTCCGTTGGTTTCAGGTTTGCTAAGGATATATTCATCTTCTTTAGTGTATCTGCATACATAAGGTTTAAGCTGCTGCCGCCATCTATGAACACGCGAGAGACATCGAACCCTGCGATAACTGCTGGTAGGATAAGTGCTGACTGCCCTGGTCGAGGAACTTGCTGTGGATGATCTGCTATGGTGAAGCCGATGTCTTGTCCTGACCAATTGAGGTACTCAACTGTTGGTGGAGGCATTTTTTCTGCCATGAACACTTGCCGCGAAATTACTTTCTGAGTTCTATTGGATGGCCTTCCCTTCTGAATCATCGAGACCGCTCCGTTAGAGTTAGGATCAACGTAGGGCGGTGGTGGAGGTGCTGCCGCTATTCTGAGCTGATGTCGATTGTCGTCCGTAATCGCGGGAGGAGGTGGCAAGTGAATCTCACTCCTGGGTTCTCGAGGATTTCTCTGTGCTGCCTGAGCATTAGCATTCCCTGCCCACCTTAACATTGCCTGGAAATTGCGACAATCTTTCTGCAGATGTCCTGACTGTCATTTTCTGTTGCTGTCGAGGAAAAAATGCATCTGGCACGGCCCATTCATCATTTCTTCAGGAGACACGAAAGGCCTCTGAAACCTTGGCCCACTATTTTGCCTATTGTTTCGAGAGTCATCTCTGTTGTCGCCTCGTTGCTCATTGCTTCTCTGATAATCATCTCTGTTGTTTCCTCCGGTGTTTGTTCGGAAGCCTGCCGAAATTTGACCTGGGGCGTCATAGCTCGGGTACTGCCGAGGAAATCGTCGCCTTGGTTGATAGTTTCGATCGCGGTCTTCCTCTGGCGACCTATGTCGTTTGTTGTGAACAGCATCTTCTCCATCTGCCCATCTGTTTGCTATTTCCATTAAAGCAGATACTGTCTTTGGATTGGTCCTCCCCAAATCCTCGACAAAATCTCCACGCCTGATTCCTGCGACAAACGCATCAATCGCTCTCTCGTCAGATATATTTTCTGCCGAGTTTTTGATGATGTTCCACCTTTGGATATATTTTCTCATTGGCTCGTCTGGCTTTTGTCGGCATGCTCGCAACTCCTCTAATGACGCAAGTTTCTTGCACGTGGACCTGAAGTTCTTGACGAACACGTCCTCGAAGCTTTCCCAGCTGTCGATAGATCTTGGAGGAAGTTTCTTTATCCACGATCGTGCGGCTCCACTCAAATGTACCTGGATGCTTTGCATAGCTGTTGCTCTGGTTCCTCCTGTGAGCTTCACTGTCTCGAGATAATCCACCAGCCAATCCTCTGGATCTTGAAGGCCGTCGAATTTCTTGAAGTTATCAGGTAATTTGAATCCTGAAGGGACTCGAGTTTTTCGAACTCTCCTCGTAAAGCACGGCAAGCCACACATATCCTCGTCGTTTAACTCTGGGGACTGTCGATGTTCCCTTCTGCTTTGTCGCGCTCTGTCGACCCTTGCTTGTGCTGCCGTGTCCCTTGCTCCACTTGGTCCTTCGGGAACTGCTGCTGTTGCTGCCGCAGGTCGTGGACTATTTTGCCTTGTTGTTCCTTCGGGAGGTGTCGACACAAACGCCGTTCCCATGGCTCCAACTCCTGCCATTGCCATGTTGTACAATGCCTCCCTTGGATCTCCTGGGGGTGGTTTGGATGCAAGGATGAAAGCTTGTGTCGTCATATACCCAGCTTCTGGTGTCTTGGGTATGATGTTCCCTCTCGTGTCTATCGACATAAAAGACATGTCGAGGTTTTGCACCAAGTGCTCTCTTTCTCCTTCAGGTACGTTTTGTAACCTTGATCTTGCTCTGTTCCGAGCTTCTCTGTGGCTATCACCCGAAGTTCTAGACTGTCGACTCAGCTCTGCCCTTCGCCTACTTGATGCAGAGGCTGCCTCCTTTCTTCTGTTTAACTCAGCTGTCTGTTTTTCCAATTCCCTTGCAGCTCGTGCAAGCCTATATTGATATGCTTGTAATTCTTTCAGCGTGGCTGTGGTAGTCATTGGTTCTGAGCCATCCATAGCTCTTGCGGCTCTATCCCATGCTGCTTGCGGGAGTCGGACTCTGTCTCGCGGCTGCGGCCCGATATATTTATTGCCTAGACCTCGTCGCAAATCAGAGGGATCAACGTATGGATTTCCCAAATCGTCGAAAGCCTCAGATGTTTCCTCCTGGTCATGGCTTGGCTCTCCGATGACATAAATCTGATGATACTTTGTATTCAGATCTATGTTGGGTTTGGTGACACCATCATTAAGATTGGCGAAGACCTTGCCCACTGTACTGGATTTGTCGATGAAGTTGTAGCTGTCGACACTGCTTGAGCCATCGCTTATATATGAGTCCGCAGATGACTCAAACGACATGTCGCTGAAGATCTTGGCAAGTTTTTCTCTCGCCCTGGTGCTGATGAAGCGTGACGATGAAGTTTCTTCCTCTCCTGATTCGGTTGACGATGTATAGCTTGAAAAATCAGAATCGACCGCCGACGATCCAGATGAAATCGGAATTTCGACACGATACGATCCATCTTTCTCGACGCGAAAGTGAAATCTTCCGAACGTCATCTCCATAGGCTTCTCCAAATACGCATATGCATCCAAACGGGAGGGCGGGTGAGGAACAAAATCAACAAGACCAGTTGCGATCTGTTTACCTCGATCCATTGCGTTGCTTGCGGTTGATGAAGTCGACGATCTTGAACGTGCCATCGAAATCGTATCCTTGACGCCTCTAGTTCCCACAGACGGCGCCAATTGACAAGGTATCAACTTGTCAATGCCTACGGGTTATAGGCTAGGGTTTAGTTGGAAGTAGAGGGCAAGTAGATCTCGAAGGTTTCAGCCGAAAAGTACTCGACGATTATGAAAACTAGGGTTTGAGAGACAATGATTCGATGATTTCTTCGTCCCTCGACTCCCCCTTATATAGGAGGCGGAGCCGAGGGATTCGTGTTGTACAAGTTACAGAGTTCGGGAAGGTTTCTAACTCATCCCACAAGATTACAAATAACACTTCCTATTACAACTCTAGCTTTCCTTAATAATATCTTGGGCTTCCGAATCTTCTTATTCCTCGGGTAGTGGGCCTTCAGTAAACCCCGGGTACTATCTTCGGCAGGCCCATTTGGGATGCCTATGTCACCGTGTAAAGCTCATAAGGAATAGCACTAATACTTGCACCAATATCACATAAACCATAATAACAATGATCTCCAATTCTAACAGATAACATAGGAACACTAGCTTTCTTAGACTTATTAGGATGTGAAACGATATTAGAAGCATCTTCACGTGAAAATAATATGACCATCCTCCACATTTTCAGTCACAAGATCTTTAACTATTGCAACAACGAAGTTCAACTTTTATTTGTTCTTCGGGTTCTATAGGTTTCTTTTCACTTTTATGAACCGCACTATTTATAACGAGTACTCCTTCATTTTAGCGAGGGAAAGGAGTTTTTTCAATATAAGCTTCGGGAATAACATGATCAACGAGTTTCAACTACAACACATTTATTAATAGATGAATCAATTTTATCTTTATACGGTTCATGATACTTATCAAAGTTCTTCTTAGGCAATTCATAATGAGAGGCAAAAGCTTTATAAAGATTTGCAGCAACTTGAGAATCAAGACCATAAGTAGCACTCATATTACGAAATTTATCGGTATCCATAAAAGCTTCAATGCATTTATAATCATAATTTATACCCGATTCTCTATCTTTGTCGTTCTCCCATCCTTCAGTATTTTCCTGGATCCGATTAAGAAGGTCCCTTTTAAACTCTTCTTTGTTGCGCGTGAATGATCCAGAACAAGAAGTATCCAGCAAGATCTTGTCTTGAAAAGAAAGTCTTGCATAGAAATTATCAATAATAATATTACCATGAAGCTCATGAATGGGGCATTTGAGCATTAAAGACTTCAATCTCCCCCACGCTTGGGCAATACTCTCTCCATCATGAGGCCAAAAATTATATATGCGGTTCCGATCCTTGTGAATTTCACTTGGAGGATAGAACTTAGAATAAAACCGGGGCACAATATCATCCCATTCAAGAGAATCCCCATTATCCAGTAATTTATACCAATGCGCCGCTTTACCAGACAGCGATATAGAGAATAGTTTCTTCCTCACTTCATCCATAACAATACCTGCACACTTGAATAAACCGCATAATTCATGTAAGAACGAGTAAATGATCTCCGGGGTGGACAGTTCCATCCCCCGTATAACTGAGTTATCCACTACACGTTCAATAATTTTCATAGGTATTTTGTATGGTATTTCTTCCTCACCTGGTGCCTCATCCACTACCTTTGCGAGTAGTAGTAGATTTTCCAAATAAAAACTCAAGAGAAGATCTCTCCATAATGAATTATGGCAGCGAGAGCAGAAATAAAATCAGCACAAACAAGTAGAAATTTCCCTTACCAATTCCACTTACCAATAGCGCTTCACTCCCCGGCAACAGCGCTAGAAAATAGTCTTGATGACCCACAAGTATAGGGGGTGTATCGTAGTATCTTCGATAAGTAAGAATGTCAATCCCAACGAGGAGCAGAAGGTGTTGACAAGCAGTTTCGATGTAGGATTCACTGTAAATGCTCACAGACAAGTATTCAGGGGGTTTTGATGTAGCAGATGAATTAAGTACGAGTAAGTAAAGTGCGAGAATAATAATTGCAGTGAGTGGCCCAATCCTTTTTAGCACAAAGGACAAGCCGGTTTGTTTACTTATAATGACCAAACGTTCTTGAGGACACACGGGATTTTAGTGTAATGCTTTCGCTACATACGGCTAATTAATCTTCATTGTTTTGATAAGTGTTGTGTGGGTGAACCTATGCTAATGTACCGCCCTTCCTAGGCCTAATACATACTTGTGATTATACCCCTTGCAAGCATCCGCAACTACAAGAAAGTAATTAAGATAAATCTAACCACAGCCTTAAACTCTGAGATCCTGCTATCCCTCCTGCATCGATATACCAACGGGGTTTAGGTTTCGTCACTCCGGCAACCCCGCAATTGGCAAACGAGTACAAGATGCATTCCCCTAGGCCCATAAAGGTGAAGTGTCGTGTAGTCGACGTTCACACGACACCACTAGAAGAATAACACCACAACTTAAATATCATAACATTGAATATTACTCAACCATACTTCACTACTAACATTTAGACTTCACCCATGTCCTCAAGAACTAAATGAACTACTCACGAGACATCATATGGAACATGATCAGAGGTGATATGATGGTGAATAACAATCTGAACATAAACCTTGGTTCAACGGTTTCACTCAGTAGCATCAATAACAAGTAGAAATCAACACCGGGAGAGTTTCCCCTATCAAACAATCAAGATCAAACCCAAATTGTTACAGCGGTGACGATGTGCAGCGGTGGAGACGACGGTGATGATGATGGAGATGATGATGATGGAGATGATGATGATGGTGATGGAGATGATGTCCAGCTCGTGATGGTGACGATGGCGTCGATTTCCCCCTCCGGAAGGGAATTTCCCCGGCAGATCTCAGCCTGCCGGAGAGCTCTTTTCTCTCTGGTGTTCTCCGCCCCGCAAAGGCAGTTGTGACTCTTCGCGACTTATCCCCCAGAGCTTAGGTTTTCTGGACGAAGAAATACGCGAAGGAGAGGAGGCCAGAGGGGGCTGTGGGCCCCCTCCCCACATGGCGGCGCGGCCAGGGCAGGGCCCGCGCCGGCCTGTGATGGGGGCCCATGGTGGCCCTCCTCGGCTCCTCCTTCTGGCTCTCATCATCTTCTGGAAAAATAGGATTTTTCATATAACTTTCGTCAATTGTTGATCTTCCGAAATATTGCATTCGACGGCGCTTTTTCCAGCGAGAATCCCGACTCCGGTGCGCGATCCTCCAATAATCATGAATCATGCAAAATAGATGAAATAACATAAGTATCATCTCCAAATATGAAATATATCAATGAATAACAGCAAATTATGATATAAAATAGTTATGCAAATTGGACGTATCAGGTGCCGCCACCATCGCGAAACTCCGTTTCGGGGGACAGAAGTCTCTGTTCCGGCACACCGCCGGGACGGGGAGTTGCCCCCGGAGTCATCTCCATCGAAACCACCGCCATCTTCATCGCCATTAATGTCTCCCATGATGAGGAGGGAGTAGTTCTCCCCCGGGGCTGAGGGCTCTACCGGTAGCTATGTGGTTCATCTCTCTCTCTCATAGTGTGATCTTTATGTGATCATGAGCTTTGTATCACTATTAATCTATGTGCTACTCTAGTGATGTTATTAAAGTAGTCTATTCCTCCTCCATGATGTAATGTTGACAGTGTGTGCATCATGTAGTACTTGGCATAGGTTATGATTGTAATCTCTTGTAGATTATCAAGTTAACTATTACTATGATAGTATTGATGCGATCTATTCCCCCTTTCATAGCTATTGTTGACAGTAGTGTATGCTATGTTAGTACTCGGTCTAAATTGCAACGGTCTATTATGCACTCTAGAGGTTACTTTAATATGAACTCCGGATGTTGTGGAGCTTGTTTACTCCGGCTTGAGGTGTGCTTTTGTAGCCCTACACAATGAATGGTGTTTGTTATCCAACAAGAGAATGTAGAAAGTAGCATTTATTTATTCAGTTATGTGTCAATGTTGAGAGTGTCCACTAGTGAAAGTATGATCCCTAGGCCTTGTTTCTAAGCATTGAAACACCATTTCCAACAAGTTCTGTTACATGTTTGCTTGCTGCCATCTTTATTTCAGATTGCAATTACTACTTACAATCATCCATATTACTTGTATTTCACTATCTCTTCGCCGAACTAGTGCACCTATACATCTGACAAGTGTATTAGGTGTGTTGGGGACACAAGAGACTTCTTGTGTATCTTAATTGCAGGGTTGCTTGAGAGGGATATCTTTGACCTATACCTCCCTGAGTTCGATAAACCTTGGGTGATTCACTTAAGGGAAACTTGCTGCTGTTCTACAAACCTCTGCTCTTGGAGGCCCAACACTGTCTACAGGGATAGAAGCGTGCGTAGACATCATTGGGCAATAATGATATTCGTATATCCCTGAAGTGATCGTCCTTAGTATGCACCGTTGCTAAGACTCGTCGTTTCGAAGCATCACGTGATGATCGGGTGCTATAGATTCTACGTGTGCATACAATGGGTGCAAGCCAGATTTGCACATGCGAATACTGAGGTTAAACTTTACGAGCCTAGCATGTACAGACATGGTCTCGGAAAGACGTCATGATTTGATGGATACGAGTGAAATTGTTCGTCACATTAAAAGGTTACTAATAGTGAAATCCGGAACACTTTTCATATGATGATCAACTTCAAAGTAAGAACCTCAAGGTTATTGGTATTTGACCAACAAACCTAGAAGTTATTGATGTTAAAGTATTTTTCTGAATAATGAGGAAAGCCGAAATAGAAACTACAAAAAAAATTGGTAGAAAGAAAGAAAAGACTAGAAAGTCTAGCTCAGGTGTATATAGAGGATATACATGTTATGAATGTATTATTTGTTTGGTCACATAGTGAAATTCTTAGGTATTTGTACCATATTGGTTGGTATGAGATGTCATACAACACAACGCAATAAAAGAATATTTTGGCCTAAGTGACTGACAAGGAATGTGGTGATAATGCACGTCTGGAACAAAAATAAAGAGTTATTATGTTTGTCATTGGCATTCTACCTAGCCCTTTAGATTTATAATAAAGAACCTTATAATTGTTATTGTGTTGTGGTCAAATGAAACAATGAGTTGTTCAAATTATGATAGTATTCCATGTACGATGGATAAGTTATTATAAGTCTTTATGGCGAAACACACATGCATAACACTGACGCTAAAGTGCCATAAGGAAAATGATGTGAATTCCACTTATTAGTGGAACCGCCATTTAGGTCATGTTAGAAAGGAACGCATGAAGGAACTCCATGCAAATGGATTTTTGAAGTCATTTGATTTTTGAATCATTTGACGCTTGCAAATCTTTTCTAAAGAGAATGACTGAAATACCATTCATAGGCCAAGAGTTGATCGGGCAACTAACTTAGTGGAAACAAACATGAAGATGTATGTGGTTCACTGGGCATAGTTGTGTGCGGGAGATTCTTCTACTTCATGAAAACTTCCAATAATGAATTGAGTATATATATGTGGATATATTTATTCAATAAGGAAGAAGTTTGAAACATTTGAATGGATTCAAATAAATTTCAGCATGAAGTGGAAATCATCGTAATAGAAAATTCAAATATCTATGATTGGATCATGGTGGAAATATTTGAATTACGAGTTTTAGCGAACATCTAAGAGAGTTATGAAATTATTCTACAACTCACGTTTCATGGAGTATCATAGTGATGATGGAGTATCCGAGAGACGTATCCAAACTTTGTTGGATTAATGATAAGATAAAATAAAATGACGCCATTATATTTGTGTGGATTATGCTTTAGAGAATACCGCTTTTACACTAAATAGAGTATCATCATAATCCGTTGAAATGACACCATACGAGTTATGGCATGGGTTTAAACCCTAATAGTCTTTTCTTAAATTTTGGTATGCGTAGCATAAGTAAATAAGTTTACAACCAAAACCGGATGAATGTCTTTGTAGTTGTCCCAGAGAAGAAATTGGAAATTCTTTCCACTATGAAGTCAAAGACAAAAGTGTTTGTTAATGTTACTTGCTTATTTCCAAGAAATTATTTTCTAGCGAAGTATTTGAGTGGGAGGACAATGGAACTTGATAAGGTTTATAAACCTGAGCATAATGATCAAAGTAGCGCAACATCGGAAATGGTTCCGGAAGCAACCACGACGATCATGGCTCCCATGACTACAAAGTGTTTTAGCCATGGAGATCGAAGTACCTATTGAACCTTGTAGGTATGGTTTACTTTGTGATCAAATAAATGATTTGTGGACAAAGGAATTATTTTGAACAATGATAAACCAACTACATACAAAGAAGTTATGATGGGCCCTGACTCCGTTAAAATGGCTATGCGCCATGAAATACAAGATAGGTGAATACTTTTGGAAAGTAAATGGATCTATAAAATTGATTGACTTGGATGGAATATCCTTGAGGAAGCTCGACTTGTCGAAAAGTTGTTTACGAAAAAGTTCAAAGAGTTGACTACAATAAGATTAGATCTTCCGTAGCGATGCTTATAGTCTATGTGGATTATTTTAGTAATCACTACATATTTCTTTTATGGGATATGATAGTAGGATGGCAGTAACACATTCCTTACTAGAAGTGTGTATAAAGGATGTATACTAGATACAACCAAGGTTTTTGCTGGTCCGTGAAATACTAGATAGGTATACAAACTTCAATTGGATGAAGTGAGTATTGCGGAGTTGGAATCTTCACCGGATGAAATAGTCAAAGATTTTTTGATTTCATCAGAAACGATGAAGATGCTTGCATTTGCAAAAAATTAAGTGGGAGCGCTGAGACATAGTTATAATATTATATGTGGATGATATATCATTGATTATAAATGATGTAATTATATACTTGATGTGAATAAAAGTTTTCATTGAGAATTAACTTCAATGAAAGGATATGGACTGAAACATATTTAGTGTCAAGATCTATGAAGATAGATTGAAACACATAATAAGTTTAAGTCAAAATACATAGAATGAATATTGAAGTAGTTCAATATTAAAATATTAAGAAGGTGTTCTTTTCCATGTGAAGGTTTAACAAGACTTGAGTGTATTTGACGCACGATGAGTAAAAACACATGAGTGATTTTAGATCACGAATAATATGTACAAAATCAGATGTCCTGTGCTCTAAAGAGTTAGGAGCATATACCAGAATGATTCATGTAATGATCATTGGACAACAGTAAGAATATCCCTGAGTGCTTTAGAAGAACCAATGATATATATATAGTTTTGTATGGGGTAATGACAAACAAATCGTTGTAAGGTGTTGCACCGATATTAGTTTGGTCACATATAAAAATAAAATTTCAATATCAATTAGGCTAAGTATTGTTTAAAAGGTAGCACAATGAGATAGAAGAAGTCTATGCTAGATTTAGATGAGTTCTAAATATTATGACGGACTCTACAAACGAAGGCAGAGTATGTCATTGTTTTGACAATGACCGAGAGTGTTTGAGTCGAGGAGTTCTTTGAGAGCTTGGTATAGTTCCGATAGTGTCAGAACTTTGAAGCTATATTGTGTGTGACAATATTAGTGACATATTTCAGACCGCGGAATTAAGACTGAACATAATGCTGACTTATATGGAAAATGAGTGATGCGTGGAGACGCAAATGAATTGTAAAATACATACGTTTCTGAGCGTGTCAGATTCGTTGACTGAAACCTCTCCCGTGAGCAAAACATGATAAGCACCAAAAGGCCAAGGTGTTATATCTTTACAAATGTAAACTAGATTATTGACTCTAGTGCAAGTGGGAGACTGTTGGAGATATACCCGAGAGGCAATAATAAATTGGTTATTGTTATATCTTAGTGTTCATTATATATGTTTAAACTCCATGCTATAATTGTATTAACCGGAAACATTGATACATGTGTGTTGTGTAAACAACCAGAGTCCCTAGTAAGCCTCTCATTTAACTAGCTTGTTGATTAATAGATGATCATGGTTTCCTGATCATGAACATCGGATGTTATTAATAACAGGATCATATCATTAGGTGAATGATGTGATGGACACACCCATAGTAAGCATAGCATGAGATCGAGTCATTAAGTTCAACTTGCTATAAGCTTTCGATACGTAGTTACCTAGTCATTTGACCATGAGATCATGTAAATCACTTATACTGGAAGGGTACTTTGATTACATCAAACGCCACTCTGTAAATGGGTGGTTATAAAGATGGAATTAAGTATTTGGAAAGTATGAGTTGAGGCATATGGATCAAGAGTGGGATTTGTCCACCCCGATGACGGATAGATATACTCTGGACCCTCTCGGTGGAATGTCATCTGATTAGCTTGCAAGCATATGACTAGGTCACAAGAGATGACATACCACGGTACGAGTAAAGAGTACTTGTCGGTAACGAGGTTGAACTAGGTATGGATATACCGATGATCGAACCTCGGACAAGTAAAGTATCGCGTGACAAAGGGAATCGTTATCGTATGTAAATGGTTCAATTGATCACTGAGTTATCGTTGAATATGTGGGAGCAATTATGGATCTCCAGGTACCGTTATTATTTATTGATCGGAGAGGAGTCTCGATCATGTCCTCATAGTTCTCGAACCGTAGGGTGACACACTTAAGGTTTGATGTCGTTTTAAGTAGATATGGAATATGGAATGAAGTTTGAATGTTGTTCAGAGTCTTGGATGGGATCCAGGACATCACAAGGAGTTTCGGAATGGTCCGGAGAATAAAATTCATATATAGGAAGTCACTTTCCAAGTTTGGAAATGATCCGGTGCATTTATGGAAGGCGCTAGAATGTTCTAGAACCTTCCGGAAGAAATCACCATGGAAGGTGGAGTCCCGATTGGAATCCACCAACCCTAGCCGACCACCCTAAGGGGAAGGTGGAGTCCATGGTGGACTCCACCACCATGCCGTCCATGAGGGAAGGAAAGGGAGGAGTCCCACTCCCCCTAGGTTTCACCCTTTGGTAAGTTTTTGAGTTGGACTCTTATTCGAATCTTTGGGCTAACCCTTGGGGTTCCACCTATATAAAAAGAGGGAGAGGGCTGGCAACACTTGGCCGCACCACCAAGGGGCTCCCTGGTCGGCGCCCCAAGCCCCCTCTCCCCAAAACCTAGCCGCCCCCTCCTCACCTTGTCCCGTAGTGCTTAGGCGAAGCTCTGCCGAAGATCTCCACCACCACCGACACCAAGCCGTCGTGCTGTCGGGATTCCGAGGAGGATCTACTACATCCGCTGCCCGCTGGAACGGGGAGAAGGACGTCGTCATCAACACCGAACGTGTGACCGAGTACGGAGGTGCTGCCCGATTATGGCACCGTCAAGATCTTCTATGCGCTTTTGAAAGCGGAAAGTGATCGACTACATCAACAACGAGATCTAATCTCGTAGGCTTTGGAATCTTCGAGGGTTAGTCTCATGATCTTCATCTTGTTGCTACCATCTACTAGATTAGATCTTGGATTGTTAGTCGTTCTTGCGGTAGGAATTTTTTTGTTTTCTATGCTACGAATCCCATCACTACTTTGGTGCTACTCTTCGGTCTGTGGGCAGCGTGGGTCGGTTCCCGGTGGTGGGCGGTTTCTGGTGGTGTTTCTGCATTGGAGGGGTTATGTCGACGGCGTGCGTGTTCGTTGGCTCGTTCTTGGGTGAGCTCCGGTCCGACACTTTTGATGTCCAGCTCTGCTCCGAGTCTTCGTAGTCTTAGTAATGGCCGACCTTGTTGTTCGTGCTTTTGGTTGTAGCTTCTTTGTTACTTCGTGTGGGTGTGTGGTTCGGATTGTAAGCTGGGTTCAACACTTTGTATCCTTTCGTCGTTGGCGGTTTTATTAATTCAAACTTGGACACTTATGTGCCTTTTATCTAAAGAAGAACCCAGAGATAAACCACAATTGTTTCGCCACCTCTACAGAAAACCCTAGCGTCCTCCACTTCAGCCTCCTCCATAGATTGGTTCCCCCTCCTCTGACCGGCCTCGCCGATGTCGGGAGGAGTGGGGAACCCGATCTATGCGTGGAGTTTTCAATAAAAGTAGTATTTTCAGTAGTCTATATGTTAGGGTTTTGATAGCCGTTTTTTTTGGTTTCCCCTCATGGAGATGGCATCGTCTGCAATAAGTGATCTTCGATCTTTCGTTCGACGACAAGATATCCTCCCCGACGTCAATGGTGGTGTTGAAAGATTTCAATTATTTAGGTACATATGGGTGTTCAGATCTTGCTTTGCCAGATCGATTTTGGATCTTATCTCATGGTTTTCGCGAGGAGGATTATCCTTACAGCTTTTGTCCCGGTTGTTACGTTCTCGACAATGGTGATTCGTACTCTCGTCTCTCCATCGACGTCGACAAAGCTGATTAGTTATTATTGCCTGACATACTGGTGTTGGTACTCTTGCGGATGTTTATTGACTACTTTAATGGTTGCGTGCGTGCACGCAGCGTTAGCATTGCGCCTCAAATTAAAATTATGGGAGAATCTTCGTTGGTATTTACATGTCTATGGTTTGTTTCGTATTTTTGGCTGCCTTCATAAAAGTATAAGATTGTGTCTTGGAGAAGAAAGAGTTTAAAGACCTCGAAGATTTAGTAGTATCTTTTAGACTTTAGTTTGTAGTCCTTGGAGAGAGTTCGTGTATCTCTACAATGTAATATTTATTATTATGAATAAATGTGATATTGATCGGAAAAAAAAAGCATCATGTTGTCCATATTCGGGATACACAAATACTTCTCTTTTGTTTATATCTAGAACTTAAATAAGTTATCCCCATAACTGCACGAAGTTGACTTTTGGAAACTGGGTACACGTGCCCCCGATTATGCAAATTCAAAAAAAGCTATTTTAAAGTTTCAAAAAATTGAAAAAATGCATGCATGTATATATTATTTTGATACTCACTGGTGTAAATTCTATCAGAAAGTTACGATAGTATGTGACCTACAAAAAAATAAGAGGAAATTTTGCTTTGAACAGTACAAATCCAATCATTGTAGTGTTATTTGGATATTTTATCATTTTCGTGTAGGTCACGTATAATCGTATTTTTCCGTAAAAACTTACACGAGTAAGTATCGAGATAATGTGTACATGCAAAACTTAATTTCCAAAAAATTAACTTTTAATAGCATTTAAAAAATAGACACCGCGCACCTAGGTTCCGTTTAGTATTTTCGCATGACTCCACTCTTATTTTATAGGTTTTATATTTAACTCTTTGGAGTATCACAGAATACGCTGTTGTGTCATCTGACCAAAAGTAACAGGCCACAGTTTTTTTGCGGGTAAAAAGATGATTATATTGAATTTATGTTCATACAAAAATATCCATAAAACATAAAGAAATTATAGATAAGCCCCTTCTGGATCCCTACGTGAACAACGACCAGAACGGGTCGGTGGCGCACCACTGCTGATGCTCCTCCACACGCCTTGGGCGACGGAGCCAGCTTCTCTGAACACGGGAAGTCGCCGAGCCACAGATCCATGGATCCATCGCCATGGACCATCGAAGACGCTGCAGAAATCCTCCAAACCATCTTCAACCTCCGGTTCGCCGCCTGGCGACGAGACTTGGTTGATTCTTCAAGCGTCCGAGAAGCCAGGGGCGCTGGGAAGTCGCGCACCTCACGGCAGAGCTCCGAAGACCACCACCGCCTCCACATCGCCGCCGGCTAGTACCCTATTGAAACCTAGACTATATACAAGCCCGGATCTCGGGTTTCCCCACCTCCCGCCGCCGTAGCGGCCACCAGAGGAGGAGAAAACCCGCGAATCGCCGATGATCGAGCTGGATCGACGGGTGGTGTGAAAAATTGCCTCTCTCTAATGTAGAGGGAGGAGGCCATAGTTAACTTCACGCGCAGCAATATGAGAAACAGTTATATGCCATTAGTGGAAAGCAGTAAGTACTTTTAATTAGGGATGTTTCTACTTATTTAGAGGTATTTAATTTTTTTTGGAAGTATTTGGAAATGTTACACCGTAACACGGGAAAGTCCCTCTGCACACATTCAGTCAGTTGATCTCCATATGTCGCGACTATTTTTGGAGATCTTCAAGCCTGTCGATAGCCAGGTTATGGAGAGAAAAAAACGAGCATACTGCAAAAGACTGGGCCTTTACCTTGGAGGCGGTTTGGGCTGTCGGCCTCTTTGACGCATCTCCAACGCTCCGTCCATTTCAAACACTAAGAGCATCTCCAGTCGCGTTTCTCAAATCGTACCCTAAACTGATTTGGGACGCGTCGGACCAAAAAAAGGTTCCAGCCAGCGTCCCCCAAAGCCGATTTTTATCCGGTGCGGCCCGATACGGTGTCCGGCGCCCTGAGCCCGTCCCCGTCCCACAGGGGCACGCCGGACACAACAAAAAGCGAGGCAAAGTGACGCGGGCCCAACGCGTCAGCGGCACAGGGAAAATTCGTCTCCCACTCCCGCTAAATCCCGCCCCTCCCGCCACATCGCGCTATCCCGCCGCGCATTTCTGGCCTCCCAACACATATCCCGCCGCCGATTTGTTTTTCCCTCCCGCCTTTCACCTGCCGCCGCTACCCTCTCCCAATTCCATGGTGCCGCCGACAGCCCCAAAAAAGATGTCCAAGAAAGCGGTCAAGAAGCCGCCGGGCAATGAGACGAAAGGGGCGAAAGCGCCGTTCACGAAGCCGCGGAAGGCGCCGGCTCCAAAGAAGAAGCCGGAAGGATGGACCGATGATTAATGGAAGCAAGATTGTCTGCGCCGGAAGATGGCGACGGCGGAGCGGAAAGGACGGAGGGCAGCGGAGCAGGAGAAGAAGGCTCTGGCGGCGCGCTAGCACCAGCACATAATGGCCGGGTGTATCATCGACAAAGGGAATGTCTCCCCGGACACGGGCGGCACACAACTTCTTCAAAGACCAGATCCTCGATGATATCGAAGCCAAAATGGCGGCGGCCGAGGCGCGCTGCGGCCGACGCGGCGGCCCAGGCAGCGGCAGCGGCAGCAACCGCGGAGCAAGAGCCGATAGACGCATCTTCTACTGCTACACCTGTGTCGGCCTCTGCCTCTGCGTCGGCGACGGAGCAGACGGAGCATGCACAACACCAGACAGATCGCGACGAGGTGATCGTGATCGACGGGCCTACGTCGACTCAAGATACGTCGCCGTCGGCCAACCCTTCTTCTAATTTGGCATGCACCACCGGTCTGTAATATGATCGCGCGCCCAGTACTTTGATCGCCGCTACTCTGATCGCGACGATTCGGCGGGAACAATCTATTTTGATTGCAAACTATTTGAATTTCTGATTGGGGGCGGCGTTTGGGGGACGCGGCTGGGGAGCGACGTCTCCCAAACGCAACACAAACAAAACACGTCCCCCAAACGCTCGATCCGGCGCTTTTTGGGGGACGGTTTGGGGGACGCGACTGGAGATGCTCTAAATGTATCCGTTTGGAACGACCTAGGGAGAAAAATTTGGGCAGTGTGGACCACGGCCATGGTGATGCATGTGCCAACGATGAATACATAGGTGACTCGCGCTGGATGTTGTGGGTATGATTAACGGTATCCCACAGTAGTGTCAGTTATCCGAAAGTCCGGGTGGCCCACAGATGGTGGCGGTGGCTTATGGCCTACCTGGCGGTCTAGTTGTTGTTGATTGAAGATGAAAGATGTCCAGCCCAGGAATAAGGAGCTGGATCCAATCCGACGTACGCAATGAGTCGGATCCATTAAGACCCATGAAGAAAGCTAGATCCATGACGATAAGTTAGGAATAGGTAAATCCTTGATATGCACGGCAATATAATATTTCGTAGTTAGCCAACTTAGAACAACAAGGAATAGGCAACGACACTAGCACTTGCCACCCAGGCCACGCATGCCCAGACGCAGCTCGGTAGCTAAATATATCTCTAGTGCCTGGTTAGCCCGATGTCGTCTCTCCAAGACTTAGACATAGTAAGGTAACATAGGAGTAACTAGCTATGTTTTCATGATTTCTCCCCACCCCCTCCTCTCCCGACCCCTCCCCAACCCTAACCGCCGCCGCCGCCGGTAGCGCCACCGGGGCAAAGACCCACGGGGCGTGGCGGCGGCGGGGGCCTTTCCTCGCCGGCGTGGGGGAAGGCGGACGGGCTCTCCCTTCCTTGACGCTCGCGGCGGCGGCTGGCGCGATGGTGATGGGGCGGCGGCGGCTCTTGTGCTGCGGTCCCCCTCCCCCCCGTAGGCTTCCATCCGCAGCACACCGGCAGGGGCTGGTGGTGGGCGGCGGCCAGGCCCTCGGTCTGTGCCATGCCCCCCCGTCTCTAGTAGGTCGTGGAGGCGATCTCGGGCTTCTTCTGCGTCACGAGGGCGCCCGGGGCAGCATCCTTGGGTTCGACAGAGGAGGTGGCTCTCTTCTGCGCCGGAGAGGGTCGGCCTGCGGTTGGTGGTGGTGGATCTTTTGATCTATCACCGCGATGCGGCGGCGAGATGGAGGAGCATGGAAGCCGGCGATGGTGTCGCCGGTGGAGGGCTGGATTGGCCAGCCCGGGATGGTTGCCGACGTGGGGTCCGAGCTTGTATAAGGCGGCGGTCCTAGGGCCTCTCTTGCGTGAAGAGGAGGACCCACCGGAGGCTGGACTCGTGATCCGGCCGGAGGGTTGAGTTCGGAAGGCTCCGCCAGGCGAATGTAACAGATGCTTTGCCTGGAGTTTGCTGGATCGGAGGTATTCGGTCGTGCGCACCCATGCTTTTATTCCGACCGATTGGTTCTGGAGGGAGCGGCGCGAAGCTATTTTTCTCTGTTGACATCAAGTGACTATGGATCCATGATGAAAGTCGGAAGAAGAGAATTTTATGAAGGACGGAGGGGAGGACTAGCTAAGGGAGGTTCAAGTCTCCACGCTGTTGAGAGACTGGCTTGGTGTTCCGGGCTTCACAGCAGCGGTATGAAAGTGGAGGCGACAACACAGGTGAAGCGCAGAGTCCTACCTTTCAGGGTGAAAACCCAAGGTCTGACCTTAACTGGTTGTGCCTGGCAATGGCCTTGTTGGAGGCATTATTTTGAGAGCGGGGACTGTCTTCAGGGTGAAAACCTAAGATCTTTGATCGGGCGACGATGGTGTTTGAGCATTGTTCCCTTCTTGGAGGCATCATTTTTTGGAGAGGCTGTAATTCAGGTGTTGTCTTGGCGGTGGATGTACTGCTGTTGTTAGGCCCGAGATACTGTAGCGGGACTTTTATTTCTTAGTTTTCTTTTCGTTTTTTGGCTGTGTGCATCCGTAGTGCCATTAGGGTGGTCCGTTGTTGCAGAGACTGGGTGTAATTGGTATCTTCTTCATATTAATATATTTCCTTTATCGAAAAAGCTATGTTTTCATCACATCCCAAGCAATAATAACTGTACAAAGTAATAAATATTTATCTTTATACTATATTGCCGATACCCTACTATAATGTTACTCTATCCTTCCCAAAATGGGACGTATATAGTTTTTTTTGTCAAAGTCAAACTCTTTCAAGTTGGACCAACTATATAGAAAAAAGTTTTAACATTTGTGATCTCAAACCGATATTGTCACAACCATTGTGAAATATATTTTCATATTGTGTATATTTGGTATTGTAGATGTTTACTTCCTCTGTCCTATGAAACTTGTCTTAACTATATTGGAATTTTGATACATCTAAACACTATTTAGCATCTACATACATCTAATTTTAGACAAAGTTAAGACAAATTTCATAGGACGGAAGGAGTAGTTTGTTAAACTTTCATTTTTTTTTATTTTTGACCAAAAACTATATGCATCCTTTTTTGGAAAGAGGAAGTAGTAACATAGACTAATAATATGCTCAAGTCCTAAGACCACACATGGTAGTCATGTAATAACAAGACAAAGTCCTTTACCCCGTCGTCGCAACCGTCCATCTCATGATCCAACACAACACATACATCCAAATCTTGACAAAGTTAAGAAAAGTTCATAGGACGGAGGGAGCAGTCAATTAGACTTTACTTTTTTATTTTGATCAAAAGCTATATGCATCCTTTTTAACCTAACAAAATTGTGGATTCGAAGGCCAAAGCTGCGTTCTTGTGTTGTGGAGTAAAGGAATAAAGCGCGGGAACTAAACAAACTGAACTGGAAGGATGCACGCTCGGCAGGGAGAAGGAAAGGTATCCTCTGTCCAGTCCAGCCAGCTAGCCGTCATTTTATCCTGGAGACGAAGGGATCGAATCTCTGACAAGTCGATCCGGAGGCGACGGCCGAAAGCTAGCCCCCGGCCGGCTGCGGGAACGGCTGCCTTAAGCATCAAGTTTGTCACAAACTTGACGTAACCCGGCCGGCCTGCGCAAGCAATCAGCTGTCCAGGCAGCCAGCAGAAGCAAGGAACAAATTCAGCCAGCATGTAATAATCTGCATTTGTCCATTGCTCGTGCGTCGTGCAATCCAGTTCTATATATAAGGCGCAGCCGCTGATGCTACCGGTGTGCAGCTTGAAGTACTGACTGGTAGAAGAAGCAGAGCGCAGCACAACCTCCGATCGATCGAAGCGGTGCTCAAGATCAGCTTCCGCGCACACGCATGGCGAACGCTGGGCTGAAGCCGGTGGCCGGCATGCTCCTGGTGCTCAACTTCTGCATGTACCTCATCGTCGCCGCGGTCGGGGGCTGGGCCATCAACCACGCCATCAACAACGGCTTCTTCATAGGTGCGTAACTAACCCTGCACTCGTGATCAACAACCGGCCGGCGGGGTCTGTCCTGTGCTGATTTCCTGGGCGTGCGCCATTGTTATTACCACAGATTCCGGGCTGGCGCTGCCGGCGCACTTCTCCCCGATCTACTTCCCGATGGGAAATGCGGCGACCGGGTTCTTCGTCATCTTCGCGGTGATCTCCAGCGTGGTTGGCATGGCGGCGGCGCTTGCTGGGTTCCACCATGTCAGGGCGTGGAGCCACGAGAGCCTGCCGGCGGCGGCCTCCTCCGCGTTCATTGCCTGGACGCTCACACTGCTTGCCATGGGGTATGTACATATCACACAACGTTCGACTATTACAAGGCTATGCTAGCAGACACTAGCTATTTTTCACTTGAATTCATGGCCTGGCCTGGACTTACTTTTGGCCCTCTTGGGTAACCTCTTATTCTCCAGACTGGCCGTCAAGGAGATTGACCTGCACGGCAGGAATGCTAGACTGGTAAGATCGACAAACGTACCTCTTGATTTGATCTCCATTCATCGGGGATCAAGTTATGTGCTGCGACACGTTATTTATTAGTACTAAGTATCTTGTGATCGTCTTGATTCTCTTCCAGATAACCATGGAGGCTTTCACCATCATACTCTCGGGGACGCAGCTCTTCTACATACTCGCTATCCACGGAGGGAGGTGAAGGGGCTAGCTGATCAAGAATTCATGGCGAGGGAGTACCTAATTAAGCGTGGTGAATCATCTTGGCGAGCATTGGTTCTCGGTCGGGTTGCATGTGTACAACTTTGATGTGGTCGGGAAACTTGTATTGTGTGGTTAACTGACGAGATGGGTAGGCACTGTGCATGTGTGTTTGTTGTGTGCGTGTGTGTAATGTCGCGTGAGTCGCATGTTCGGATTTCCGTGTAATTAATTTGTTCAATGGAGTATATTCATTTAATCGTGTGATAATTTCACGGAAAATGGTTGGTTATAACGTAATGATTCGCTTCGACCAACCAATCCACAGTTTGGATCGGTTAGGTACTCTCACCCTAGGGTGGAGTACTTCCTCTGTCCCGGCCTATATATAGTTCTTTTCCGTATATATATATATATATATATATATATATATATATATCTAACCAACATAATATAAGATACATATTACAAACATATATGATTAGAAAGTTCAGGCGTTATACTTTATAATTGTATAATTTGTAGTATTTTATTTATCATATTGATAATCTAGGGATACACGCAAACCCTATACACCGGGATGGAGGTAGTACTCCATCCATTTTTATATTTAAGGCCACAAACTCACATTTCAAGTACCAAAAGAACACATCCAACTAATAAATAACACTATTATTTTTGTGGAAATACTATCGTATTTTGGGCTAATTAAACATACCGCATGTGGTGCCTATTTCTTTATTGTTGCGTGCAACTTTTGCAGCAATGAAAACCATCTTACGAGATAGAAATATAATCAATTTTTTTACTTCATTAGTGTTAGTGGACTTATATATTGGCAAAATGTAATGTTGATAGTGGCCTTACATATATTTTTCAAAAAATTCAAACTATATAAAGTTTGACTAAGTTTTTAAAATAAATTACTAATATGTACAATACAAAATTGATATCATTAGATACATCACAAAATGCATTTTCATATGATATCTATAAAATATTAAAGGTTGTTAATAGTTTTTTTTAAAAAAATTGGACAAAGTTACTTAGCTTGACTTTTTGTTAAAAAAAACCTTATTTAGGGAGTACATCATATTTTTTGTCCAATCTAAACAACCTTTTCTTTTTTCCTATGATATATGGGCAGAGGGAAAATCTAATCTACAGTCACCTACCTACACTAATCCACCCATGTTGTACTCATCCCGAGAAATTTCTCTCTATTGCCCAGGAGATTCCTACCGTGAAATTGCCAGTGGTTGGCGCACGACAGTCGACGACCCAAAAGGCCCAGCTACACTTGCCGCCCAGGTAAGCCCATCTTATTTTACAGTATGTTTCTTTTTCTTTTAGTTCTTTGAAGCAACTTTTTTTTCTTATGTGTTGTGTTACTTTATTTTCCGCTCCTTTTCCTACTTTTTATGTTTCCTTTTATTTTTTTCTCCTTTTATTTTTCACTTAATTAGGCCACAATTTAGTAATGATTTGCTGTGCACTGTTACCAGATTAATCTCCACAAATTGTTTCACATATAGTTGTGATTTATTTCTCGACGGCGAAGTTTTGTTCTGTTTAGTCTGAATTAGAATTTTCTAGTAGTCATGATTTGATTTTCATGTGTTCAACTTTGTTTCACATGCTCTATTTCTTCTTCTTCATGTACTCGTGATTTGTTCTGTAAGCTCTAATTTTTTCTTCTAGTATTACTGATTTGTTCCATATGGTCTAAATTGTATTCCTCTTTTACTTGTGATTTGTTGCGTACGGTCTAAATTTTGTTATGCTTGTACTCATGATTTGTGCCACAATTACTAAAATTTTGTTACTCTTGTACTCATGATTTGTTCTGGACGTCTAAACTTTGCTCATCTTGTTTTCGTAATTTGTTCCACATGCTCCAATATTAGGTCTAAATTTTGTTCACTTGGGGTCAGAATGTGTTCCATGAGTGCTGAAATTTAGTTCGATTTAGTTCACATTTTGTTTAGCTTGTAGTTATGATTTATTCCAAGTGTCCCTAAGTTTTGTTCCACTTAGTCTTAAGTTGTGTTCCCCTATTAGTCGTGATATAATATTCATATATTTAATTTTTTTCACTCAGACTAAAATTACCTTCCTTCATGGATTTAAATTTTTTGTTCCTATTTTACTTGTGAGTTGTTCCACCTTTTGTAAAATTATGGTCCAAATTTTGTTCCGCTCTGTAAATGTTAATTGTTCTTTGGGTACTAAAATTTCTTCCATTTGGTTTGAAGTTTTATTCTGCTATAAGCCGTGATTTGTTATGTGTGCTAGAGTTTATTATCACTTAGGTAGGTTGACTATGTGTTCCTCGTAGCCATGATCTTCTCCGTGAGCATCAAAATTTAGTTCCAATTAGTTTTTTTTTGCATTAGTAGTGATAAGTTATTCTGCAAGCACTAATGTTTTGTCCCATGTATTCTACCATTTTGATTCACTCAAAGCATGATTAGTCTGATGAACGGTAATATTTTTTGACATGTTTCTAAACATTTGTTTTGTAATTGTTATTTTTAATCACAACATAATGCAGAAAATCTACTGAAATACCGCTAAGGTGCAGAGGTGTTTTTTTGTAGCGTAGAGTACACCGAATTTTGAATTTTTGAGGTAGTAGAGCTCAACATTATCTACACCTATTATTTTCTGATTTTTTTCGAAACTTACAAATATCAATTTCAGAATTTTCAAAAAAAACGACACCATGGAGCTCACTCTAATCCCTTATATAAAGAGATGGCGTAGTACCATGTGTGGTAGTGTATTTATGTGTCCGATGTTTTCTTTTGTTAGATGACCGGCGATGTATGTGGTATTGGGTGTCTTTTTTTATCAGCCTTTCCAAACGAACAAACATATACGAGCGATATAAGGATGCTCTTTAGATGCTCTAAGGAGAGCACACACATGACTCCCGAGCTTCTAGGGAGCTCTTTTTGAAAAAATTGAAAGCACTCCATTCGTTCCTCAAAAAATATTTCAACTTTGTCTAAATTTTGTACGTACGTACATGCAGATTTAGTCAAAGTTGATACATCTTTTATGGGACGGAAGGAGTATCAAAATAGTGTGCGAAAATAAATAAATTGTATTTTAGGCTGAGAAAAAAAATGAAAGTGTGTGGATCTGGGTGCGATGAACCCTGTATTCTGTATATTTTGAAAACTTCAAAATTCTGTCTAGTTCGTCATTTTTTTTTGTAGCCTAGAATATAATGAATTTTCAATTGATGTTTTGCACACTAGTAGAGTCAACATTTTGACACCTAAATTTATGTTCTGAATTTTTTGACATTTACAAATCGATGTCATTTTTTTAAAAGGCCAACATGGAGCTCGGGCTCCATTTGTGATTTTCGTGCTCTATGCCCTTGTATACAGAGATGACATAGTACCCCGTGTATTTATGTGTCAGACGTTTTCTTTTGTTCATGTGCTGCTGCATTAACTAGTAATGAAAATGTGGAAAAGGACGTGAACAAATGAACAATTAAGCAGCTCGTAAACAACAAAGGAGAAACGCTCCTGGTCTGGTCTGCTGGGCCACGATTCAGGTTGGGCATTCGGTTTTAACCGAAATTTCGGTTCGGTTTTTGAACAAATTCGGTTTTCAAAAATAGTAACCGAAATTGGCATGAAAATTTAGGAAACCGAAGATTCGGTTAACCGACAAATTCGGTTCGGTTTTCGGTTAAAACCGAATGAACCTACTCACTTGAACAAATAGTAGGCATCACCGAAGAAAGCAAATAGGGATTGACATATCAACACAAAAAGCATCAACTGCGCAAGAAATCGACAAATGAGCACCAATCGTGGAGTGATGCTATTTGGTAGGCTGCGGCACTCGTGGTACAGGTGCATCACTCGTGAGCGATTAAAAGGGGTAGCTAAGACTTCGAGCGACGTGTTCTATTATGCAGGCTTCACGCTATATTCAGAAAAAGTTAGTACATCAAAGACCAAAGTCATACATTGAATGAACAATTTTTGGAACATCAAACGCAATTGGGCTTCTATGGAATGATCGGTTTATGCAAAAATTGATGGTAGGTTACTCAATTCGGTCTATTCGGTCTTGTTCGGTTGGTAGGGCTAAAAACCGAATTCTACCAAATTTAATTCGGTTAGTATAAATGGAAACCGAAAAAATAGCGGTTAATGGAAAAAACCGAGATTTCGGTTAGTTCAGTTTCGGCTTCGGTTCAGTTTTCGGTTTCACGGTTTTTATGCCCACCCACCACGATGCATTCAAGGGGAAATCCGGGAAAACTCACAGTTGAACCGGGCGGCATATGCTCTGCCCACGCGGCGCGTTTTAAATGGTGCGGCACAAAGTAGTGGTCCACGTGGGTGTTGTTTTTATTTTGATAATACTCTATAATACAAACTGAATACAGTAGTGGTACCCGTCTCTGGAAAAAGAAGCAATGGGCAGTCCCCATCGCGGGACCACATGTCCATATCTGTTTCTTCACCGACGACGGCGTGACCTTGGGGCAAAGCTGCCGTGTAGCTAGGGCAAAGTAGCGGAGAGGAGCAGTTGCCGGCGGAGGCGCGGCGCGCACGTGGACGCGCGCGAGGAGAGGCAGGACGGCCGCAGCCGGACTACACGGGGCCGCGGTCGGAGATGGGCAGCGAGCCGGAGGGCGCGCAGCAGCACGCATGCGCGCGACCAGAGTGGCGACGGGCGGCGTGGTTGACGGCGCCCTCGTCGAAGGCCTTCGCCTCCTCGTCGTCCGGTGCCCGCGCTGGCGTTGTGAGCTGGAAGGTGGCGACGGCGGAAGCGCGCGGGCGTAGAGAAACCGAGGGAGGCGGCGAGCTGTCTGCTGCGGCGGCGTGGACAGCGCGCCCTCGTCGCAGAACAAGAAGAGCAGTTCCGAAGCACGCCCGCGGCGGCGGCCTGCGAAGCTGCCGTACACGCGTTGGTGCACGCACCCACCTCGAGGCAGCCGACGCCTCCGCTGATGTGCACGCGCTGGTGTCGATGGCTACGAGGATTCTGGTCAGGGCGGCGGGGCGGGGCGATAGCGTCGGGGCGGAGCGAGCTGCGCACGGTGGCCAGCTGACCTCGCGCGCGCCATACGGCTGCCCCGTCGAGCTGGCCACGGTGGCGGGGCGTTGTGGCGGGGCGTGCTCGTGAACGGCGCGGCGACGACGACACGGCGGCCCTGGCATGCGTGCACGCGGGTCGGGAACAACCTGGTGATGGCACGCTCGCGTACGGGTGCCGCGCCGCGGTGGCCGCAGGCTCGTAGGCCTCTCGTCTGCTGCTGCACGGACAGTGGCCCCGGCGCTCCGCGTCCCGCGCAACGACGTGGAGGTCGGCATCGAGGGCGGCGGCCGGGGAAGGAGGAGGAGGCGCTGGCGAGACGGCGGCGGACGTGGACGATCTTGCCATGGCTGACCTGGACGTGGACGCTACCGGATTCGCGCCAACGGCAGGCATGGGATGCGGCGCCAGCTCCTTCAGCGTGGACATCGCGGGCCGGCGTCCTGCGTGCGTACGGACGCTGCTGCTGCACGGACGGTGGCCCACCCGCATTGAATCTGGCCTTTTCTTCTCGCATATACGAGAAAATACACTAGCAGGCCTGTGCCCCACTTACATTGGTAGACCAATGAGATGGCGACTTGCGGCAGGATCATATGCCGCCAGGTTCTGAAAGTCCGCTCTCGGGAAATCCGTTGCAACTTTGTACCCCTACGCGTATCAGTACAACCAAACCCAAATCTGACTGTTCGTTATTCCGATTTCTTAACACAAGCTACAAAACATTATGGGCAATAGAAGATCATCTGTGTGTGTCAACCCTCATCCGGGTGGCGGTCTTAAGGTTAAGTCGTTCATTATGGGCAATATAAGATCATCGATCTGTGTATGTGAGCCCCCTTCCAAAGATAAAAAAAAGTAAGGATTATGAGCAACAGCGCGCAAGGAAACAACAGTGAAGAACTGAGAGTCTCCCTCTAAAAAAAAGAAAGAAGAAGCACTGAGAGTCTAGGGGTGAAGACAAGAGCAAACTTGCATTCTCTTGATTTGTTTCAGTTATATATCCGTGCTTCTCGAAGCATGCGGCAAATCTAAACGTCCTGATCGTTGTGATCGCGGCCATGGTGCTTGTGCTGCGATGCTTTTCTTGCTTTATGATATATATATAGTGCTCTCTCAGACAAAGACCATGGCTAATTGTTCCATGACTCATGAGTAGTTAATTGCGCTGCTGGAATGCATAGTATTTTTCTACATGACGTCGCTATGTGGGTTCCTTTGTTTTTTAGAATAATAGATATGGATTGCTTTAAGTCATTTTCATGCCTGTTCTAGTGTAGGTCCAGTCTCATCCATGTTGTGATGAATACGTGCAAGATGAAACCATAGAGACCGTTGAGCAGGGAGATTACACGCTACCAGCGATTACCTATCGTTTTCCAGGCGCATCTTTAGCGTTTTTCTTTTCTTCTTTCGTTCATAAACTGTTACGCGCTCCAAGTGAGTGCAGGTTGATCTGAAATTGATAAACGTTTGTGTTCCCACGGACACCCACATGCGTAGGGACATTGTAGAACGAATTTAGGTGGCTCCTAAATATTTAAGCATATATTACAACTCTCATAAGTACGTCAGTCGATCTATTTTGTTTTGCAAAAATTCCATACCTATTAGTAACCATCAATATCACTACAAACATATCAAAAAGTAATGAAAATAACAAGTAGGATTTTGGACCACATAGCGACGACTAGATACACTAAGAGCATGTCTAACAAACCCCCTAAAAGGCTCAACCCGGTAAAATAACCGCCGATATACGGGGTAGCTCTCTACCCGGCCGTCTAGCACACCCCGTAAAATAGGCCCCGCGTCGATTTTTTCAGTTTCGGCTAGGGGGTGGCTTCTGCCCCCTACTTGTGCGGGGCAGGAGGCTGAATACAGGGCCAACCCCCCACTCGTGGCGCGCTGAACTTTCAGGAAATCACAACTGCACTCCGTCGTCGATCTGCAGTTGCACGGGCGTGCTCCGCCATGGAGCCCCGCTGGTGCTCCCATATGCGCGCGTGGTGGGTCTCCCCTGCCTTCGGCGACCGCGCCTGGGCGCCGCTAGTGTGCGCGCCCGGCCTGGGAGGCGCGTGTGCGGGCGACCGGCCGAGCGGCTGCGGGACAAGGCGAGCGCGCGGGCGGGGGTGGGGCAAGCACGCGGCCGGGCGGGTGCGGGGGCGAGGCGGCGCACGTGCTCGCTAGCTAGGCGGAGCAGCGAGCGCGGGAGGCGGCCGAGCGGGCGGGTGCGGGGCGAGCGCGCGGGCGCGGGGCAGGGGCAGGGGCGGTCCGGCAGCCGTACGGGCGAGGGCGCGGCAAGCGGCGGCGAAGCAGGCCGGCGGTCGGGGGGCGGGGCAGGGGCAGTGGATGGAGGAGATGGAGGAGGAGGAAGGAGAGGAGGAAGAAGATGAAAAAAGAAAAAATTGATTTGGCATATTCTAGGAACATGCTCTTTTATAGTTTAGGGATACGGGTTCTGCTAGCTCGGACGAGTTTTCGACCGATCGAAATCGAATACAGGGCCCTCTACTTGTGTTATACGGGGCATAAATTTAGGGGGTTTGTTAGACATGCTCTAACACGACACAAAGGCGTGCCGCCGTCCTCGCCGCGCTAACACCGGAGCCAGGCAAAAAAATTCGTAGTAGAGCTTGTTGTAGTAGAAAAACGGGAAGTTGTCGTGGTAAGTCCCTAAAGGATCAGCATACCCGAGCATCAACCGCCAAAGATGACAACAGTACATCGCAACAGTCTACCCGAAAACCACGCGAACGAACACGAAAAACGTCTTAGGAGCATGTAATACCTATGAATTTGGAGAACTTGCTCAACCCTCTAGGGATGGTTGTCTCATATATTTATAGGGGGACAAAGGCCAATACATGTACAATACGTATAGTTATAAAAGCTATACAAAGCCTAACATCCTCCCTCAATCTCAACTCACTCCTGATGTGTCAAGAAGATTGAGATTGCGCATATAGACCTCAAACATAGGCAAATGCAGTGGCTTGGTGAAGATATCTGCAAGTTGATCCTTCGAAGAGATGAACTTGATTTGTAATAGCTTCTTCGCGACACGTTCCCTCACAAAATGATAGTCAATCTCTATGTGCTTGGTCCGTGCATGGAACATCGGATTTGACGATAGAAATGTGGCTCCGATGTTGTCGCACCATAGGACCGGTGGACGAGGTTGGAAAACACCCAACTCCTAGAGAAGAGCCTCTATCCATATAATCTCAGCGGTTGCATCAGCAAAAGCCTTATACTCAACTTCGGTATTGCCTGCGGGAGACAGTAGCTTGCTTGCGTGCTCTCCAGGCGATCAAGTTCGGACCCAGAAACACAGCATATCCCCCCCGTAGATCGCCTGTCATCTGGACAACCAACCCAGTCAGCATCAGAGAAGGCCGAAAGAACTCTGGATGAGCTGGAACACAGGTGAAGTCCAAAAGACACAATGAGACGCACATAACGAGATGCAATTTCACCGCAGACCAGTGCATATCAGTAGGGGCATGAAGATACTGGCACACCCTATTAACAGCAAAAGACAGATCCAGACGCGTGATCGTCAGGTACTGCAAGCCACCAACAATATTGCGATACTCAGTCGCATCCTCAGAGGACAAAAGAATACCGTCAGTAGCTGAGAGCCTATCAGTGGAGGAGATAGGCATCGGGGATGGGTTGCACTTGAGGATACCAGCTCGTCACAAGAGGTCAAGTGAATACTTCTTCTGAGTGAGAGCAAGTATTGTAGACCGATGAGCGACCTCAATACCCAGGAAGAAGTGTAGCTGGCTCAAGTCTTTGACAGCAAAATCAGCACCAAGAGCAGAAATAAGAGCATCAACAACTGTCGAAGAAGAACTGACCAGGATGATGTCATCTACGTACAAAAGCAAGTACATAGTCACACGCGGCCTCTGAAACAGAAATAGAGAAGTGTCTGCCGTCGACGGAACAAAGCCATGAGTGCGAAGAGCAGAAGCCAAACGAGCATGCTAGGCATGAGGCGCTTGCTTCAGATCATAGAGAGCCTTCGTCAGTCGACATAAGTGGTGGGTCTGAGTGTGATCAACAAATCCTGGGGCTGCCGCATATAGACCTCTTCTTCAAGGAGACCATGAAGAAAAGCATTCTGCACATCAAGCTGTCGGAGAGACCAACCTCGAGAGACTTCCAAGGACAGAAGGAGCCGGATGGTTGTGGGCTTGACCACATGGCTGAATGTATCCTCATAGTCCAGGCCATGGCGTTGTTTGAATCCCTTTGCAACCAGGCGCGCTTTGTAGCGCTCAATGAAACCATCAACATGTTTGTTCACCTTGAATACCCACTTCGAATCAATAATATTAACACGAGGCGGAGGAGGCAGAAGTGTCCAGGTCTCATTTGTCAATTGAGCCTGATACTCTTGTTCCATAGCAGCCCTCCAGTGTGGAATACTCATTGCAGCTTGATAACTGCGTGGTTCAGCAGTCGGATCGGCGACAGTATGCGCAGTGCAAGCAGCCAACCATGCGACGGTACCATTAGTACGCTCCTTGGGCCGGGTGATACTGCTGCGACTACGCATGTGAGGACGCGTGGCATCAGGCACAACAGGAGGCGCAGGAACCGGCGACGATGAGGACGTGCTGGCCGAAGGACTGGACGGCTCGGGCGAGGTCGAGCTGGGCGACACCAGTCCAGGCGAAGACGAGGCCGAGCCGAGCGAGTCCGACCCAGGCGAAGGCGTGACCGAGCCAGGCGTGGCCGGGCAAGGCGAGGACGGGGCCGAGGCGGGGGACCCGGGGCCAGGCGAGGGTGGGGGCGAGCCAGGTGGCGGCATGGCAGGCCGCGCAGGCGCACGAGCGGCCGGCGCAGGCGCGACTGGGGGCGCGGTGCATGGACTAGATCCATGGCGGGCGGGGGCGCAGGTGCGCTGCATGCCGCATGCCGCATGATCGACGTCGGGGCCAACCACTTGGGGGCCGGCATGAGCTGGTGCAGCATCCGGAAGCACTTCCAGACGAGCACCACGACCAGTTCCTGCACCATGGTTAGGAAATAATAGGGGAGAATATGCAACATCTTCAAATTGACCAAGCTGAATAGGAGATGAATGCATGGATATGTCCGTGGTAGGTGTATGTGGCATGGCGGAAAAAGGGAAATTGTTCTCATCAAAGACAACATCACGAGATATTTTAACACAATTAGTTGGCACATGAAGACACTTGTAGCCTTTGTGAAGAGAACTATACCCAAGAAAGACACATTTTTTAGACCGAAACTCAAGTTTGCTACTATTGTAGGGTCGACGATGGTGGCGTGGGCACGACGCA
The DNA here is from genome assembly GCF_022539505.1 of Lolium rigidum. NCBI lineage: Eukaryota > Viridiplantae > Streptophyta > Magnoliopsida > Poales > Poaceae > Lolium > Lolium rigidum. The sequence goes on from NC_061513.1 coordinate 130,252,054, forward strand.
CCTCGACGCGCTGCTTGATGCTGGCACGCAGTTAACATGCCCATTGGGAACCCCAAGAGGAAGGTGTGATGCGTACAGCGGCAAGTTTTCCCTCACTAAGAAACCAAGGTTTATCGAACCAGTAGGAGCCAAGAAGCACGTTGAAGGTTGATGGCGGCGGAGTGTAGTGCAGCGCAACACCAGGGATTCCGGCGCCAACGTGGAACCTGCACAACACAACCAAGATACTTTGTTCCAACGTAACAGCGAGGTTGTCAATCTCACCGGCTTGCTGTAACAAAGGATTAGATGTATAGTGTGGATGATGATGTTTGCAGAGAACAGTAGAACGAGTATTGCAGATGATTGTATTCGATGTAAAAGAATGGACCGGGGTCCACGGTTCACTAGAGGTGTCTCTCCCATAAGAATAAGCATGTTGGGTGAACAAATTACGGTTGGGCAATTGACAAATAAAGAGGGCATGACCATGCACATACATGTTATGATGAGTAGTGTGAGATTTAATTGGGCATTACGACAAAGTACATAGACCGCTATCCGACATGCATCTATGCCTAAAAAGTCCACCTTCAGGTTATCATCTGAACCCCCTCCAGTATTCAGTTGCAAACAATAGACAATTGCATTAAGTATGGTGCGTAATGTAATCAATAAATATATCCTTAGACATAGCATTGATGTTTTATCCCTAGTGGCAACGACACATCCACAACCTTAGAACTTTACGTCATCGTCCCCGGATTTAATGGAGGCATGAACCCACTATCGAGCATAAATAATCCCTCTTGGAGTTACAAGCAAAAACTTGGCTAGAGCCTCTACTAGAAACGGAGAGCATGCAAGATCATAAACAACACATAGATGATAGATTGATAATCAACATAACATAGCATTCACTATTCATCGGATCCCAACAAACGCAACATGTAGCATTATAGATAGATGATCTTGATCATGTTAGGCAGCTCACAAGATCCAACAATGATAGCACAATTAGGAGAAGACAACCATCTAGCTACTGCTATGGACCCATAGTCCAGGGGTGAACTACTCACACATCACTCCGGAGGTGACCATGGCGGTGAAGAGTCCTCCCGGGAGATGATTCCCCTCTCCGGCGAGGGTGCCGGAGGCGATCTCCTGAATCCCCCGAGATGGGATTGGCGGCGGCGGCGTCTCTGGAAGGTTTTCCATATCGTGGCTCTCGGTACTGGAACTATTATCGACGAAGGCTTAAGTAGGCGGAAGGGCAGGTCAGCGGGCGCCACGAGGGCCCCACACGCCAGGGCCGCGCGGCCAAGGCCTGGGCCACGCCGCCCTGTTGTGTGGGTGCCTCGTCGCCCCACTTCGTTTCCTCTCCGGACTTCTGGAAGCTTCGTGGAAAAATAAGATCCTGGGCGTTGATTTCGTCCAATTCCGAGAATATTTCCTTACTAGGATTTCGAAACCAAAAACAGCGAGAAAACAGATCACGGCTCTTCGGCATCTCGTTAATAGGTTAGTGCCGGAAAATGCATAAATATGACATAAAGTATGTATAAAACATGTAGGTATCATCAATAATAGTAGCATGGAACATAAGAAATTATCGATACGTTGAAGACGTATCAAGCATCCCCAAGCTTAGTTCCTACTCGTCCCGAGTAGGTAAACGATAACAAAGATAATTTCGAAGTGACATGCCATCATAATCTTGATCAATACTATTTGTAAGCACATGTAATGAATGCAGCGATCCAAAGCAATAGTAAAGACAATGAGTAAACAACTGAATCATATAGCAAAGACTTTTCATGAATAGTACTTTCAAGACAAGCATCAATAAGTCTTGCATAAGAGTTAACTCATAAAGCAATAAATTCATAGTAAAGGTGTTGAAGCAACACAAAGGAAGATTAAGTTTCAGCGGTTGCTTTCAACTTGTAACATATATATCTCATGGATAGTTGTCAATGCAAAGTAATATGATGAATGCAAATATGCAAGTATGTAAGAATCAATGCACAGTTAACACAAGTGTTTGCTTCTTGAGATGGGAGGAAATAGGTAAACTGACTCAACATAAAAGTAAAAGAATGGCCCTTCGAAGAGGGAAGCATCGATTGCTATATTTGTGCTAGAGCTTTTATTTTGAAAACAAGATTTTTTTTTTGTCAATGGTAGTAATAAAGCATATGTGTTATGTAAATTATATCCTACAAGTTGCAAGCCTCATGCATAGATTACCAATAGTGCCCGCACCTTGTCCTAATTAGCTCGAATTACCTGGATTATCACCGCAATACATATGTTTTAACTAAGTATCACAAAGGGGTACCTCTATGTCGCTCCGTACAAAGGTCTAAGGAGAAAGCTCGCATTGGATTTCTCGCTTTGATTATTCTCAACTTAGACATCCATACCGGGACAACATAGACAACAGATAATGGACTCCTCTTTAATGCTTAAGCATTCAACAACAATTAATATTCTCATAAGAGATTGAGGATTGTTGTCCAAAACTGAAACTTCCACTATGGATCATGGCTTTAGTTAGCGGTCCAATGTTCTTCTCTAACAATATGCATGCTCAAACCATTCAACTCATGGTAAATCGCCCTTACTTCAGACAAGACGAACATGCATAGCAACTCACATGATATTCAACAAAGAGTAGTTGATGGCGTCCCCAGGAACATGGTTATCGCGCAACAAGCAACTTAATAAGAAATAAGATACATAAGTACATATTCAATACCACAATAGTTTTTAGGCTATTTGTCCCATGAGATATATATTGCAAAGATAAAGGATAGAAATTTTAAAGGTAGCACTCAAGCAATTTACTTTGGAATGGCGGAGAAATACCATGTAGTAGGTAGGTATGGTGGACGCAAATGGCATAGTTATTGGCTCAAGGATTTGGATGTACGAGAAGTAATCCCTCTCAATACAAGGCTTAGGCTAGCAAGGTTATTTGAAGCAAACACAAGTATGAACCGGTACAGCAAAACTCACATAAAAACATATTGCAAGCATTATAAGACTCTACACTGTCATCCTTGTTGCTCAAAACCCATTATTAGAAAATATCTAGACTTTAGAGAGACCAAATCATGCAAACCAAATTTCAACAAGCTCTATGTATTTCTTCACTAATAGGTGCAAAGTATATGATGCAAGAGCTTAAACATGATCTATAACAATTGCCAAGTATCAAATTATTCAAGACATTCTACCAATTACCACATGTAGCATTTCCCGTTTCCAACCATATAATAATTAACGAAGCAGTTTCAACCTTCGCCATGAACATTATGAGTAAAGCCTAAGGACATATTTGTCCATATGCAACAGCGGAGCGTGTCTCTCTCCACACAATGAATGCTAGGATCCAACTTATTCAAACAAAACAAAAACAAAAACAAACAGACGCTCCAAGTAAAGCGCATAAGATGTGACGGAATAAAAATATAGTTTCACTAGAGGAACCTGATAATGTTGTCGATGAAGAAGGGGATGCCTTGGGCATCCCCAAGCTTAGATGCTTGAGTCTTCTTGAAATATTCAGGGATGAACCACCGGGGCATCCCCAAGCTTAGAGCTTTCACTCTCCTTGATCATATTGTATCATCCTCCTCTCTTGATCCTTGAAAACTTCCTCCACACCAAACTCAAAACAACTCATTAGAGGGTTAGTGCATAATCAAAATTCACATGTTCAGAGGTGACACAATCATTCTTAACATTCTGGACATTGCACAAAGCTACTGGACAGTTAATGGATCAAAGAAATCCATCAAGCATAGCAAAACGAGGCAATGCAAAATAAAAGGCAGAATCTGTCAAAACAGAACAGTCCGTAAAGATGGATTTCTATTAGGCCACCAGACTTGCTCAAATGAAAATGCCCAAATTGAATGAAAGTTGCGTACATATCTGAGGATCACTGCACGTAAATTGGCTTAATTTTATGAGCTACCTACAGGGAGGTCAGACCCAGATTCGTGACAGCAAAGAAATCTGGTTAACTGCGCAGTAATCCAAATCCAGTACTGTACTTTACTATCAAAGACTTTACTTGGCACAACAATGCAACTCAAAACTAAGATAAGGAGAGGTTGCTACAGTAGTAAACAACTTCCAAGACTCAAATATAAAACAAAAATACTGTAGTAAAATCATGGGTTGTCTCCCATAAGCGCTTTCTTTAACGCCTTTCGGCTAGGCGCAGAAAGTGTATCTCCGGTATTATCAAAGGGTGGTGCACCTACAGCGGGGTTTGGAGTTTTCTCAACCATGCATAGTATATTGGATACATAAGTTTCAGCGTCTCCCTTTTCATTAGTCTTGGGCTTGCTACTGCTGATCGAACAAATTTTCGGGAACAAGCCAAGCATAGTTATGTTCTAGTGCATCATTCATAGCTAGGAGTTTACATGGTATTGGTGCTTTGATCTCCCCACCATCATTAATATTATTAGTGTACCTTATTCTATCCATGTCCATTTTTCAAGGAGACCAACAAAATTAGTATGAGAACCAAGCATATTAAATTTAGCAAAGACCTTTCTAGTCTCTCTTGCTAGACCACCAAATTCTCTAAGAAGGGTTTCTAAAACAAAATCTTTCTTTTCCCCCTCTTCCATATCACCAAGTGTAAGAAACATGTGTTGTATTATAGGATTGAGATTAACAAATTTAGTTTCCAACAGGCGAACTAAATGCGCGGCGAGCAATTTCATAAGTGGGAGCAAGGTCTACCAAGTGTCTATCTTCAAAATCTTCAATGGTACTAACATGATTGAAAAATTCTTCTATATTGTTTCTCCCAATGATAGACCCGCGTCCTACCGGTATGTATTTTGTGGTAAAATTAAAAGGAAACATGATGCAAGTAACTAATTTTTTATTTTTGATATAGCAAACAAGATAGTAAATAAAGTAAAACTAGCAACTAATTTTTTTGTGTTTTGATATAAGTGCAGCAAACAAAGTAGTAAATAAAATAAAGCAAGACAAAAACAAAGTAAAGAGATTGAGAAGTGGAGACTCCCCTTGCGGCGTGTCTTGATCTCCCCGGCAACGAGCGCCGAGAAAAAGAGCTTGATGGCGTGTAACTCACACGTTCGTTGGGAACCCCAAGAGGAAGGTATGATGCGCACGGCGGCAAGTTTTCCCTCGGAAAGAAACCAAGGTTTATCGAACCGGGAGGAGCCAAGAAGCACGTTGAAGGTTGATGGCGGCGGGATGTAGTGCGGCGCAACACCGGAGATCCTGGCGCCAACGTGGAACCTGCACAACACAACCAAAGTACTTTGCCCCAACGAAACGAGTGAGGTTGTCAATCTCACCGACTTGCTTTGTAACAAAGGATTAACCATATTGTGTGGAAGATGATTGTTTGCAGAGAAAACGATAAAACAAGTATTGAAGCAGATTTGTATTTCGGTATTAAAGAATGGACCGGGGTCCACGAGTTCACTAGAGTGTCTCTCCCATAAGATAAAAGCATGTTGGGTGAACAAATTACGGTCGGGCAATTGACAAATAGAGAGGCATAACAATGCACATACATGTCATGATAAGTACGAGTGAGATTTAATTGGGCATTACGACAAAGTACATAGACCGCCATCCAATTGCATCTATGCCTAAAAAGTCCACCTTCGAGTTATCGTCCGAACCCCCTCCAGAGTATTAAGTTGCTAAACAACAGGACAATTGCATTAAGTATGGTGCGTAATGTAATCAATAACTACATCCTCGGACATAGCATCAATGTTTTATCCCTAGTGGCAACGGCACAACACAACCTTAGAACTTTACGTCACTGTCCAGAGGTGTCAATGCGGGCATGAACCCACTATCGAGCATAAATACTCCCTCTTGGAGTTAAGAGCAAAAACTTGGCCAGAGCCTCTACTAATAACGGAGAGCATGCAAGATCATAAACAACACATATGCAATAACTTGATAATTAACATAACATGGTATTCTCTATCCATCGGATCCCGACAAACACAACATAGAGTATTACAGATAGATGATCTTGATCATGTTAGGCAGCTCACAAGATCCAACAATGAAGCACAATGAGGAGAAGACAACCATCTAGCTACTGCTGTGGACCCATAGTCCAGGGGTGAACTACTCACTCATCACTCCGGAGGCGACCATGGCGGTGTAGAGTCCTCGGGAGATGAATCCCCTCTCCGGCGAGGGTGCCGGAGGAGATCTCGAGAATCCCCCGAGATGGGATTGGCGGCGGCGGCGTCTCTGGAAGGTTTTCCGTATCGTGGTTTTTCGCCTCAGGGGTTTCGCGACGGAGGCTTTAAGTAGGCGGAAGGGCAGAGTCGGGGGGCTGACGAGGGGCCCACACCATAGGGCGGCGCGGGCCCCCCTCTGGCCGCGCGGCCCTATGGTGGCGGCGCCTCGTCGCCCCACTTCGTATCCCTTTCGGTCTTACGGAAGGTTCGTGGCAAAATAGGACCACTGGGTCTTGATTTCGTCCAATTCCGAGAATATTTCGTTACTAGGATTTCTGAAACCAAAAACGAGCGAGAAAACAGCAACTAGCACTTCGGCATCTTGTTAATAGGTTAGTTCCGGAAAATGCACGAATATGACATAAAGTGTGCATAAAACATGTAGGTATCATCAATAATATGGCATGGATCATAAGAAATTATCGATACGTCGGAGACGTATCGGACTGCGAGGAAGCGAGGCGGGTTATTAGCCAATCTCGTCATGAAGAGAACAAGTTCGATAAGGAGTACTTACTTCACCGTGGGGATCGCTTTCACGCCCGGGCCGGCTCGGGCTCCAGCGTCGATCACGTCCTTCGGGGGCGCGAAGCTTTATGGAGCCCTCCAAGATAGTGGGGCGTAGCCGCTTGGGCAGCGGCTCGGCCCCTTCCTTTGAAGGCTCCCTCTCCTCCGGGCGAGAGGTCGCCTCCTCGTCCCCTTCGCCTTCTCCGCGGCTTCGGAGCGCCCGTGATGAAGACCCGGCGCCCCTCTTCGATCCGCGCGGGAGTCGTACGAAGTCTCGCGCTTCGGAGTCCGACTCGGTGCGCTCCTCCTCATCGTCTACCTCCTCCTCCTCGCCTTCGGTCATTTCCGGAGGCTCCTTCCCGGCGAGAGGGGGGAGATGGTCGGCGACCTTCTGCCACCGCTGCATTCGACTCAAGGAAATAAGTTAGGAATGAGAAGCACTACCTAAGCATCCGGGGCTGTCGGACAGGTCTTTGCGCCGGGTTGTCCTCGGAGAAGGGCTGCAGGCCGTCCTCGAAGGAGGTAAAGGAGGCCGTGGTGATCTTGGCGAGCGCCTTTCGGTACTCGCCTTCATCCCACTCGGTCGCCGTCGACCGGGTGCAGTCGTTTTGCCCCCGGTACTCCCACATGAAGTGGGCTCGGCACCGCAGGGGATCAGCCGGCGGCCGAGCCGGCGGTTGTACATGTTGGCCGCCGTCGAGGCCCGTGTCCTTCGAGCACGGATCTCCCGGCGCATCCCCTTCACCACCTCCTCCTGCTCGCGCGGCAGCCGACCGGACGTTGAGACGCCGCGGGACGGCTGGGCTCGGGGTCGAGCCGAGGAATGCAAACCTCGCCGGGGGAGTGTACTCCTTGGCGTAGAACCGAGAAGCGGCGCCACTTGCGGCTGCGCCTTCTTGGGGAGCGCCATGTCGATGAAGCTCTCCCCGGCCTTCACTGGAAGGTGATCCCGCCGATTCGGGATTAGCGCCTCGCTGCTCTTGCTGGCCCGGGTCGCCCGCCCATGGAAGATCGATACCCACAAAGGGAAGTATGGCGGGCAGCCCAAGTAGCACTCGCACAATGCCACGAACAGGGAGATCTGCTGCACACTATGCGTCCCCAGGTCGCATATCTTTATGCCGTAGAAGGCCAGAAGTTGCCGGATGAAGTCGGAAGAGGGGAGCGCGAAGCCGCGATCCAAGAAGCTGAGGAAGAGCACGAATTCGCCCGCCTCGGGAGCGGTTCCACCTCATTCACCGGCGGGACCCGCCGGCGCTCCAGTTTGAACTCGGGGATGACCCCGGAGGCAACGTACGGGAGAAGAGACTCGCGGGTGACCTTGGATTTGCCCCAGGCTCTCGTCGCCATGGTTGTGCTTGGGAGTTCTCGACAAGAAGCAGATGGAATGGGAGCGGGGAGAGAATGTGGCGGGATGGAGAACCCTAATCCTCGGGTCCGACCTTTTATACCGCCGCACTCGCCCAAGATAAGGTATCAAATCCACCCGTTGATCCGCCGCGGGATTATCGCCCCGCAGTTAACGGTCAAGATCAATGACGGGACTGGTGGAACGGGCGTTAGAGCTAGCCGTTAGCGGTCACAACGGACCCAACGGTCAACTTCGCGCAAACGACTCGCGCCTCGGTCAACGTGAAATCTAGCCGTTGGCTCTCCCACGTGTCCGCACCCGGGACCTACGCCGACTGGCTAACGACGGCCGCGTATGCCGACCCGTCATACGGCGACCGGCACACGCCGACTACCACGCGCCGGCCGGCTCATTAAGTTCGGGCGATTGAAGGCTGGCGGCCAAGCGATGTTTATTCGGGGAGCTCGGCGGCGATTCTTCTTAATCCGCCCGGTGCCTCTTCGCGACCAGCGCCGAGATCTACGCCTCGTCACCACCGCGCTCGGGGACTACGGTGGGGATATGCCCATAGGGGGTGGGTCGCCGGTCCCACTCGCCACAAGGATGAAGGCCCGGGAAGGACCGCCGGTCGCCTAACCGGCCGGATCTGAAGGCGATTGGGCCAAAGACCCAAGGAGGGAGATCCGTACGGCCGTTTAAGAAGATTACTTGTAGAAGGGTGATGCATCCCGGATTAGTAGCAAGCGATATGATTCGGAGTTATCTCCTTGTAACCCTAGACCAGGGGTGGATATATAAACCCCGGGCTAAACCCTAGAGGACACGATATACGAGATCCAATCTCCCCCTTTTGTAAGCTCTTGGCTCCGTGCCGGCTGAGCCCCCCATTGTAATTCCCCACGAGCAATAAGATCTAGCGGGACGTAGGCCTTTTACTCTCGGAGGGGCTGAACCTGGGTAAAACCTTGCGTCCCTTGCACCTCGACCCGTAGATGGTGATGTTCCCTTGCCCTCGCATCAATGAAGTGCTACCCCTGTAGCATCTGCCGTGGTCACATCCACGACAGGTTGGGGCTTTCCATTCCTCAACGGTCTTGATCTTAGTGGGATCTACGGCAATTCCTCCTACGAGACAAGATGTGTCCCGGGAATCCTACTTCCTTCAACCAAAACTCACATTTGCTAAACTTGGCGTACAACTTCGCTGCCTAAGGGTTTCTAGGATAACTTCCAAATGTTGCCCATGTTCTTCTTCGGATTTGGAGTAGATAAGGATGTCGTCGATGAAGACAACGACAAACTTATCCAAAAAGTTCATAAAGATCTTATTCATGAGATTCATGAAGTAAGCGGGGGCATTGGTCAATCCAAATGACATGACATTGTACTCATACAATCCATATCTAGTGGTAAAGGCAGTCTTAGGGATATCCGTTGCACGAATCTTCAGTTGATGGTAACCGGTCCTAAGATCAATCTTAGAGAACACTTTGGCACCGGTCGGCTGGTCAAACATGTCTTCTATTTTTGGCAAGGGGTATTTGTTTTTGATGGTGACATCGTTAAGCTTATGGTAATCCGTACATAAACGAGTGGCACCGTCTTTCTTATCCACAAACAAAACGGGGGATCTCCAAGGCGACGCACTTGGTCGAATCAGACCTTTGTACAACATATCATCCAGTTGCTTCTTCAGTTCTACTAACTCGCGGGGTTCATGCTATAGGCTCTCGGGCTATAGTTCACGTTCCAGGGATTAACTCGATAATAAACTCGATATCCCGATCGCGGGGGCATATCGGGTAGATCATCGAGGAAACACATCGGGGTATCGACGAGACGACCACGATCTGATCCAAGGTTGGCTTGGCTAAACTGCTGGTTGCGGGTGAACTTTACGGGCAGCCTTTCGGACACATGTTCTACTAATATTCTGTGCTACTAGTCATGGTGATGGCCTTCTTGGCACGGTCAATCAATCAATGATGTTTCGACATCCAATCCATACCAGATACTACTTCCAAACCTTTTTGTTCCCCGAGAACAATTAAATTGGCATAAAAATCTATTTCATGGATTCGATGGGTACATCTTTGCAAATTTTTCTAGCTTTTGTAGTTGAACCAGGTATTTGAACTATCATGACATGTTTCAAACTGATTGGTTGAATCTTACTAGTGCATGCAAAATCTCGGTAACAAACGAATGCGATGCTCCAGAATCAAACAACACTCTTGCAGGTATTGAGTTAACAGAGAACATACCCAGCACTACATCGCGGTGCTTCCTGGGCTTCCTCGGCGTTCATGTGGAAGAGGCGGCCGCCGCGGTTGTTCGGGGTGAACTTCCTGCCGGTGGAGACTACGGCGTTGCTGCCGAGCCGAGGTAGAGGCATTGGGGGTGGTCTTGGCGAGCTTCTTGGGGCACTCATTGGAGTAGTGTCCCACTATTCCGCATTCATAACAAGTCACAGTAGACTTGTCCTTGGGGGTGATAGGGATAGCGTTGCTCCCAGTCCTTGGAGCAGTGTTGGTGTTGTTGTTGGGGGCTCTCATCGGGGCGCGGTTGAAGTTGTTGTTGTTGTTGGCATGGTGGTTGTTGTTGTTGTGGCCTCCTGGCCTTGAGTGTCCGCCACTCCGGTTTTGAAAACCCGGACGTGACATCCGCATGCGGGGCTTGTTGTTTCTTGGGGCGAACCCTCCGCTTGAGTGAGGGCGATACTTTGGGGTATTCTTGGGCCCACTACGATTCATCATGCGGCGCTTGCGTTCTCGTTGGCTTGAAGCAGCTTGCCCTCCATCTGGATGGCGGAATCTACCAGGGCTTCAAGGTCGGCAAAGGGGATGTCCACTAGCACTATTTGCATTTCGTCGTGCAGTCCATTCAGGAACCTTTCCTTCCTCTTCTCAGTGGTGTCGGTCTCGTCCGGGGCGTACCTTGACAGTGTGAGAAACATGTCGCGGTATTCTACCACATACATTCTACCTTGCTTGAGTTCCCTAAACTCATCCCTCATCTTCTTTATCAGACCCGGGGGCACGTGATACTTGCTGAACTTGAGCTTGAAATCTGCCCAAGTCATGATCTGTCTGGCGTTCATGGCACGGGTGCTTGGTCCACCGAGCTCTTGCAGGTCCTGCTAAGTAATGGGTGGCAAACAAGACTTTCTCTGCGGCTTCAACTCCCGCAACTTCTAGATTGTTCTCCATGGTCCGGAGCCGGTCGTCGGCATCGAGTGGCTCTTCCGTTTTCTTGAACACCGGAGGGTTGGTGTTTTGGAAATTCTTCAGCTTCGACCCTGGTTGATCATGGTTTCCATGGCCATGGTTGTTTTTAGCAAAGCTGTTGAAGTGCTGCAATTTTGGCTGTCGTTCAGCACTTTCGACCTCTCTATCTTCCAGCATGATTTGCAACATCTGCATCATGGCATCTTGATTTGTGCTATGGGTTGGAGGGGCCATCTGAACATTGAGATAGATCATGAGATAAGAGGGAATTTCTATGGCTTGTTTTGAGTAAGTTCAAAAGTTTAAAGCTTGAAAACTGGTCGTGTTGAAAACAAACACACTTTCATTCATGGCAAACAACACACATTACAAGATAACACACTAATGGTTTTAAGAACCATTTTTTTCCAACCTACGATACAAGGGATCCTGATACAACTCACACCTACGCAAGTGAACAAGGGTAACTACTCATCATCTACATCTATCGGCATGTAGTCATCTTCTCCGGCCTCTAGGAACTCGTAGTCCTCCACATCGGTGTTCTCATCCTCCTCGAAGTCGTCATCATCACTCAGGAAAGCTGCTCCTCCACGAATGTCTTCACCTTCTTCTTCCATCTCCCTCATCCGGTCCACTTGGGCCTTGACGGTGGCCTCCAAGGATACTATCTTTGCGCGAAGGCGCGCAATGGTAGCGTCCTTCTTGGCACGCTGCTTGGCGGAGTGACTTGCGGTCCTTTGCAAGCATCTTGATAGCATCGGCATGCGGAGCCGGTGCAAGGTGACTGCTGGTTGGCGTAGACGCGCGAGTTGTCCAATTCCTTCTGAGTCTGGAACAACATAAAGTCCAGGTGCTCGACGTGGTGCTTCAGCTCGGGGTTGGATTGCAGGTCCATGGGTTCTCCAGCGGAATTACGCCTTGCGAGGTGAGCAAAGCGAGCCTCTTGGAGTGCTCCCACATTCACGCCGCACGGACGGGCAAGTGCTTCTGAAGAGCATGAGCGAGTCCGTCCAGCCAGTTGCTTTCCCCGAAGGAAAAGAGGATCCTCTCGGAGGTAGGAGGCTCCATATTGCCCCTCGGATCGGTGGTGATAACCCACCGAAGTTCCCCTCCGGGCTGGTCGTTGACCTCGACTCGTGAAACTCCGGGTGCGGGCGTCCGAGAAAGTCGGACAGGGCATCCAAATCCCTCTCGAACACCAGGCTCCCACCATTTCCCAGCTGGTAAAACTTGGTGTTGGCGGGCTCCATCTGTAAGTTAGAGAGGTGAACAAGTGTGGCAAAATTTTAGGTATATTGCTAAGGAAGAGCATGACTTCTTATTTCTAAAATATCTCATAGAGAAGAAAGTGACTTAGTTTTTCAGAAATATTCACTTCATTTGTTTTTGAAATTAAGTTTTCGAACGTCCATTCTAACTAGGGTCTCCTAAGGTCAAACAATGGCTGCGATACCAACTTGTCAACACCTGGATTTTTAAGTCCGAGATGCCTATTATGCCATACATCGCAATCCCAGGAAGATTGTTTTTGCGAGACATAACAGGTTGAATATCATAGAGTCATCATTCATTACAACACCATAGTAGTCATTACATAAAAAGGATCACATGATCCAGTCTCATTACAACACTTGATCTAATGATCATTACATAATACGTAGCGGAAGCGAAGTAGTAGTGGACTATCAATTCCACAGGCAACGCTTGACGTCAGGAGAAGCTCCTAGTTGTCGTAGACGTCCTGCTGGCCATCATCTTCATACTGCTGTTCAGCTTCATAGTCTGGCCATTTGAATAGCCAGGGACACAGCCGTGAGTACTTTCAAGTACTCGCAAACTAATACTAATGTAAGCACTAACAGTTTGAGGGAAAGTGTGCTAAGCTCTAAGTTATTTGCATAAAGCCAATTTTAGTTCATAAACACTTTAGTAAAAGACTCCTCATATGCTAACTAACTCAAGTGGGAACATTAGTGTCATTCCCACAACTCTGTTGTGATTCAAAATCAAAGTCACCTTTCAAATTCAAACCATAAGTCACCCTTTTATAAAAGTTCTGATGATGGAACAGTATGGCCTTTCCAACTGTCCATGACCGCGGACGCGGCTATTCGAATAGGTTTACACTCTGCCGAGGTTGCACACTTGTGCCACAACATTTGATTACATCCGTCAAGGATAACCTTGAATAATCATAACTCAGTATGCGTATCATCAACCCTTAACCTTTCACTTACACACCCTAGTATAGGCACCTCTCCCCATGAGCTTGGCCTCCCGGTGATAGCCAACTGTTATCCCGGGAACTGCACAGGGCTTGGGTCGTACATTCACCTCAGTTCACGTCATTTCACTTTCAACGGAGGCAGCCTCGGCATAACCTCTATGACGCTTGTTCAGAGGGAACCCATACTAAGACACATAAATTTCCAGCTAAAGCCTTACCCATAATCAGGTATTGTGGGGGTACTAAAGAATTGGAATGGTATCGCATCCGAACCCAATCATCAGTTTTCATCAAAGACACCATTTTATTCAAGTCACATTCACCTTCAAAATCTTTCAATAGAATGACTCATCATTCCAAGGTTTTCAGAATTCAAAAGTTTCACAAGTTCCCGGCTAGAGTAGTCATTTTTAATTTAGCACTAGCAACTAAGCATGAGGGGTGCTAACTAGCTTGTAGCTTTCTAGGCTAACTTTGATACTCTTGTACTACTTCACAACTAGACTCAAGTTAACTATAAAAGTAAGCTTGGAAATCAAAGTAAATCTTTGACGAGATAAAAACTGGGATTTGTAAAGTGGAACACAAGTTAATAGGGCAATGGTGCCTTGCTCAAGGATAGCTTTGCACTAAGGTAGCTTGCAAGAATATTAGCTTGCCTTGGTTGGTGTACTGATCAAAGTGGTCTTCTTCTTCTCGGAAGTAGACCTCCTCCTCTGGTACTCCTCGGTACTAGCGTCTAAAATCGAATACGAAGTATACAATCACCAAGCAAGTCTTAGGGCTACACTAATCACACACAGGGTTCACACAAGCTATTCTATCATCACACACTAATCAAAAGGGGTTGGCTTGTGTGTTAAGAAAACTTGTATGAGAGAAATAATTTCCTCTCATTGAATCATTTTACAATTTAATTTCCTCAAACAATAATAAGGTATGAATTCATGTTGATCAAGGTCAACAATTCATATCTATCATTTGGGGAAGATGATTTAAATGAGGTATTAACCTCATACCATTTAAACCTTAATCTTACAACAATTCAATGTCTCTAAGCAATCCATTATGAGATTATATAGACCAAGTCAACACCTCACTTTGAATTACTTAGGACCATAATTTAAATGAGAGGGAACCTCTCATACTATTTGAGAAATAATTTTGGATGATTTAAATGAACTAGAAATAGCCACATAGCCATTATGTTGCTCTAGTCCATGATCATACAAACAACTATGTGATGTTTTTACATAAACATGTAGAGTATGTGAAATGTGATTTATGAGAGTTGGAAACAACTCAAAATCACTTAGGGTTGATTTTTAGTAATTGTTTGAAGTTACAAAAGTCCATGCCTTGTTATTTTTGTCACATTAATTCTACAAAAAAAACTAACGGTGAGACCAGTGGGGTTGGATAGAGATTTTCCTAAGCTTTCCAACAATACCAAATTCATCAAATTTGGCCCAGTGGATTTGAATCTATTCAATTTTTAAAATGGAACCAGTAAGCAATTCTGAATTATAACAGAAAATCGAATTTGAACTAAACGGGCCGGCGGGAAAACTAACTGGGCCCAAACCGTTTAAAAAAACAAAGGCCAGCCCACCACGCGTCCAGCACGTGTGGGCTGCCTGACAGGGTGGGGGCCACTCGTCAGCGGGGGTAACTCACTGAATCGGTACGCTGCTCGTGAGGCGTTGGATTAGACGAGGA